>NC_141022.1:43695000-43755000 GCF_052040795.2 Danio rerio
CCTGAGGAAAAATATTTATGAAACATGACTCCATTAATCTTACACCAACACTGGACTGTCACTGTAAATCAAACACACTTCCCACTCCCTTCCACACTCAAAGGAAAAAAATATTGCGGTGGTTCTACACTCATTCAATGCCTTATTATTTTCTTAAAGCAATTTGTGTTATAATTTCTTCTTCTGAGAACATGAATGGTAAACAGGGTTATTAAATCACTTATATGCCAATGACTTGCATGGTTGTTAATGCCATGCTATCACGCAGGATATCTTGTATTGACTGTAGTTGTACTTCTTTCATTTAGGAAATAAAAGCAATTTTTGGTTACATAATTTTGGTAAATGTAATTACGTTTTTAAAAAATCAATAATGAAATTAATTAATAATGTTGTACTTAATAACTTTGATATCTATTATTGTATAGGAAGTACAAAATATTTAATTTGCATAATAATTTTTATTTACTGGATTTATCAGACTTCAGTTTGAGTAAAATGTTTTTTTTCTTTAAATGTTTGCTCAATTTTTTTAATTTTTAAAAAATATAAACAGGAAACATTTTTGTTGTTATATGAAAATATTTAATTATTTAAATTATAGAAATGATTAGATCAGACCCCCTTGTTTTTTTTTGCGATTTCGCGATTGCAAAATCAACAAAAAGTCTTAAATTTTCTTAAAAATTCCTTTTTTAAATGCAAATTTAAATAACCTCATAAAATATTAAATTTCAAACCATATACTCAAATAACATTTATTTTAGTTTGCAATTTATTGTTTTACATGACTTATAGACGTTGCATAGGCAGTGCACATGATTTATTTGAGTGTCTTTCTTGAAAAAAGTTCCTCATATTTATATATATATATATATATATATATATATATATATATATATATATATATATATATATAAAAGACAAAATGTTATTAAACTGTATGCTTTAGTTCAAAACTACTGTAAAACATAAGCTTATGTTTTCTCATACATAATACAAATTACAAATCTAAATTATATAAATCCAAAAAATCTCAAGTGTTCTCTTAATTGTTTCATAGATATACACACTGTAGTTTAACATTAAGTCTATGTTGTTTTATAAAGTTTATTTTATGACCCCAAATGTCCAGAGCTGAGCTTAAAACATAAGTTAAATAAAATAAATAAATCAACAGTTAACAGGTTATCATTAAATGACCTTCAGATTATTTTATTGTGAGAATAAAAGGGAAAAGTTTGTATTAACATAATGTTTTAACCAATATATTTTTGTCCGTATATCTGTCCATTGTTTCTTGTCTGTCCATCAATCCATGTACACATTAACCCCTCCATCGGTCCATCCATAGTATTTATAATCAATGTATTTGTCCATCTATCTGTCTATTGTTTCCCATCCATCCATCCATCCATCCATCCATCCACGCACTGTAGTTTTGATATAATTCTATGTTGTTTTATAAAGTTGTAAATATGTTATGACCATAAATGGTATGAGGTTCATACCATTAAGTTAAAGAAAACAAATAAATCAACAGTTAACATGTTATGGTTTAATGACCTACAGGTTCCATAAGTTTTTTTTTGTATTTATGTTTAGTTACTTTACATACATCCTCAATCTTAACAGGAAAGAGGACAAAAAAATCTGTAAATGCCAAGATCAGTTCGCCTAAAATGTAGACAATAGCAAAAAAAAAAAAAAAAAAAAAAAAAAACTCTATGTGCGAGATTTTAAAGAAACTAGCATAATAAATTAAGTAGCTAGTCCATAGATGGTTTGTTGACCCATTCTCCTCAACATTCATATTCTCCTGAAATTAAAATAAAGCCATCAATACGACGATCAAGAGCAAACCTTGTTTTGCTGGTCATGCCACGCAAGACATGAATGTGTTTTTATTGATATAACTGATTTACAAAACAGTATTACCCTCCTAATTGGTTCCCAGCCTTGGGTGTTGTTGTTAGATGAACGAGGGCATTGTAGGAATGATTTAAACCCTAGGGTTATACTCTCGTCCCCCAGGCTAAAGACCTGATTGTCTGCAACTGCTCTGTGATTTACTTGCCAAATATGCAATCTCATCTAAACCAGCTTGTTTTGCTCACAATATGTCACGAGGTTGAGTGAACTTTATCAAATCATTACTTCTTCTTCTTTTTTCCCTCTCCCCATGTGCTCTTTCTCGACATCTAGTTACATTGCTGGACACAATGTCTGCTCTGGGAGACCTTGGTTGGGAGGCCTATCCTGCTGAAGGGGTGAGTAAAACAACCAATCAAACCCAAGACACAAACACACAAGCCCACACAAACCCAATCAATCAATTCTGACTTCTGCAACCAGCCAAAATTATGGAACATTTTGTCTCGGAGCTTGTTGAAAATGATTTGAACCATGCGTGGACATTTTTTAAGTCAAAATAATGTGCTCCACTTTTGAACTCTTCTTGCACTATTTTCTCTGCAAGCAATCATCTGTAATTATGTCGTCGCGTCTCGAATGTGTTGAAATTGCATATGGTTAAACGTGACCTGTACATGTATATTCATAAGAGCAAATATTGAGTCAAATTGGGAAACACAGGCTTTAAGCACGTTCTCAAGTTTTCACAAAATTAAGTCACTTTTTTATGTGTGCGTTGTTGGATGTGAATTCAGATGTAAAGTCTAGTTAGGCATGTTCCATGTGGGAGTGAACTGAAGTCAATTGTTTTGGGGTTAAAATACTGAATATTGTAAGTCAAACTGATAAAGTAATTTTCTTCCTGATGCTAGCTTGTGTATATTGCATACTTGTCCATTGAACTTTAATGTGACCAAACATAAAAGATTGCTGTTGATTTCAGCTGATTTGAATGTTATCATTCGATTGAATGGGCATTATCAATGGTTATCAGCAGGGCCAGACGGAATCTGCGGACGTTTTTTGCTATTTCCGTGGAGAATTTGGGTAAGAATCTGCGGATTTCTGCGGAATTATTTTGGGAGTATCCAGCGGAGTATCATAACTAAAACCTTAATATATTACAGAAAAAGTAATAAATTACTGAATAAAAACTTAATAAATTCAGATTTACAGATTTACTCAAGTAAATAAACAGAATTAATAATGGTCTAAAAATCTGCAGAAATCTACGGAATTCTGTGGAAAATCTGCGGAATTCTGTGCGCGCAGATTCCTTGTGGGCCTACTTATCAGCTGATAGATATGGGCCAGTTGGGGCCTTCTGCGCCTTCTAGTAGGCTTATCATTCATCCACATTGCTAATCGGCTGTAGATAACACATTAATGATTAAACACATTAATTAATTAATGGCAATTATTTATAGTATTTATTAAGTTCCCCAATAATTGTATTTTAATAACGTCTACCCCTACCCCAACCATCACAGTATTGTAAAAACAGATCTGGATTTGGAGTCTTCTCTATTAGTATAGCTGATTAACCACGAGAATTATATATATATATATACCTCTACCTCTACCCCAACCCTAAACCCAAAACCCAACTGTCACAGTAATGTAAAAACAGATTTGGATCTGGAGTCTTCTCTATTACTATAGCTGTTTAATCATGTGGATGGATGATTACAGCCTTCTGAACCGCATCACAGAAGGCCCCTACTGGCCCATATCTATCAGCTGATAACCACTGATAAGCCAATTCATTCATTCATTCATTCATTTTCTTGTCGGCTTAGTCCCTTTATTAATCCGGGGTCGCCACAGTGGAATGAACCGCTAACTTATCCAGCAAGTTTTACGCAGCGGAAGCCCTTCCAGCCGCAACCCAACTCTGAGAAACATCCACACACACATTCACAAACACACTCATACACTACGAACAATTTAGCCTACCCAATTCACCTGTAACGCATATCTTTGGACTGTGGGGGAAACCGGAGCACCAGGAGGAAACCCACTCGAACGCAGGGAGAACATGCAAACTCCACACAGAAACGCCAACTGAGCCAAGGTTCGAACCAGCGACCCAGTGACCTTCTTGTTGTGAGGCGACAGCACTACCTACTGCGCCTATGCACCTATGTAAACATGTAATTGTAAAAGAAGACAGTCCTGGGCTGTTTCTCAATATGCGTTCTTTAGCGATTTTGTGTAAAGTAATTATCAACCGCCAAAGTTCAGTTCCAAAACTCAAGACCGCAAAAAAAGAAAATGCGTAAAAGTTTCAGGATGTGTTCTTGATATTGAGGATGCATCAAGTTAGGAGAAATAGCTTATTTATCTCAAGAGTTTCCCTAAGTGACTTAGTGAAAGTAAACATTACCATGAAAATCTTTATAAAGGCATAAACACATTAAGGGTGTTTATTTGCTAAAATTCATATTAAAATCTGTTTTAATTGTATTATGCTATATATATATATATATATATATATATATATATATATATATATACACACACACACACACACACACACACACACACACACACACACACACAGTGTTTCCTCTAGGATTTTTTCCAGCTGTGGTGACAGGCCTTTTTTTTAAACAAGAACTACCTGTGACGTTATTTCAAATGACAAATGCCGTGAGTGCAGTAGTAGAAGTCGAGATCGCATTTATGTAATAGCCTACAGCATGTGGATCTCTTTGCTTACGCGCCGATTTCCTCTACTCGTGCACAAAACTTCTTGCACGTCCTTCTTGTGCTCTTAAATAAATGCTGCTGAAGTGCGATTTAGTGCGTTTATGTAACGAGTATTTCTTCATGTCTTCTTATATATATATATATATGTAGGGATTTTGTACATGTTTTATATATAGAAATAGGGGGAAAAATACAATAAATCTTCATAGGTATGCTGTAATGATTAAGTAATTTTTTGTTAAAAATACATCAGGAAGATAACAACCTTTCATTACCAGGGCCGGATTAACATTTATTTACACTATGACGCGGAAAATGCCTCTTTGCGTTATGCTTTCTCTCGTCGATAATGTAAAGTTTTCCTTTAGGTTTACTGCTGTTCAAAAACAGTGATGCCAGTGCCAGAATAATGAATAGCCCTGTTTTAGTCACCCATAAGGGTGACCAGATGTCCCATTTTTCCCAGGACAGTTCCTCATTTTGGCACTACCGCGAGAACTGTCCAGTCAAAGGTAGGCTAACAAAGCTTGTCGTAGAACAAAAAATAAAATTCAAGCAGTCTTCATCCTTAATTAATTTGTACATGCAGTTACAGAAGCTGGGATAGGCAGAATCATATTGAATAGACTCATAACTGAAGCAGTGAAGCAGCCTCGGTCGGCAGTTACAGTCCATGTCGCGTGGCCCGTACAATCCTTACATCACACAATATAACCAAGACAGTGTGCGAACAAAACAAATAGCCTACACAAGCAGTTATCAAAATGTCTATTATTGCGAAGTATGTATTTCAAGTAAATACCCACGGTTATGCTTTACAATAAGTCTAGCTGAACTAGTAAGAAAGCAAACTCTTTTTATGAAAGTTTACTTTGCCCCTTTTATGAAAACGACAGAAATAATATGGAGCGATATATATATATATATATATATATATATATATATATATATATATATATATATGGATTTGCTATAGCCCCAAGACCCAATGTGTTCTTAATCCGGCCCTGCTCAATTCTCACAGGATGTATTCTGTGTTCTCGCGGTCTCCCGAGTTTCTTCTGAGATGACCTGACAAGAACGGTTTCACAAGAAAGCAAGTCTGTTCTCGCCGTTCTTGGAATTGAGAAACAGCCATAGTGCATCTCAATGGATAAAGGAATAACCTTGTCTTGCCTTTTCTTAGAAAAGACAACCTATTTTTAATTAATATATTTTGGCCTATTTGGAAAATATTCTATGTCTTTTTAGAGAGTTATATCCATGTTATTGCTGTATTATTTAATATTATTATTATTATTATTATTATTATTATTATTATTTTATTTTTATTTTTTCTTTTAAATGTTATTAATTTAAAGTTTATATATTGTTCCTTGTTTATTTTTTCTTTATTTTTGCTAAACTGAACATTTAAACCTTTGTTAATCTATATGACAAGGTTTAAAATAAAAAATGTTGTTAAAAAAAAAAAAGTTATGTGTTTTCTGCCAAGAGGCATTCATGTTCGGCTTAACACCAACTTAGCTACTCGCTTACTTCCGGTTTATTTGAGGAAGACGTCAAGATTAAGAGTCTCTAAAGCTGGAACACAATCCCCTGTGCCAGAGAACAGGGGAAAAAAGAGAAGCCGTTTATTTGGAGTAAAAAAAAGCCTGTTCTGTCCTTTTTTTGATAAACCCGAAGTGGTCTAAAAATAAACGAGTTTGTGAAAACCATGTTGAGCTTAAAAGAAAATCAATCTTTGGGATTTCACAGCCGCCTTTTAAATGATTTAATAGAGCCGTCAGACGCTAGATCAGATTGCCCGCACCCTACACGAGTATGTCTACGAGACGGCTAAATATGGAGACGAGCAGAATTTACATTTCTATTTATTTATTTATATTTTTTATTTTTTGCTGGAAATAGCGTGACAGACATGAAGCCATGGTCCCAAACAGAGAAATATTAGACTTGCATAACAGAGTGCATTGCATTGCATAACAGCTGAAATGTTGTCAATAACCATCCCGACTGCGTCATTTTTCCCAGAGAGAGAGAGAGAGAGCATGCAAACACTGAATGACATTTAAAATTGAAGTATTAAAGCTAAATACTCCAAGCAAGATGCATCATACAAGTCAAGCCTCAGATTAGAGATTTGTCATGTTTAATAGTCACAGCATTTCTTGCAGGTCTCTTACATTTCTATAGAGAAGATTAGCTTGTGCGAATGGCTTGGAGTGTTTGGAATGCTGTAGTGGGAGTGAACTGACTCCAAAACAGATGAATGGAGTATCTTTAGAGAGCAAGACTGAATTTCTATTTGGGTCTGTGGTCCCACTTTATACAACATAGGCTCATTCTAAAAAATGTAGCCTTATATACATTTCAGGAGATTGCAAATTATGTACCAGAAGTACGTATGGCTGCATTTTGTCTTTGAAAGGAGTGCTACAAGGGCAGTATGACGCTATTCCTTTTCGTACTTACCAGTTTGACCAGTAGCTCGCCATGTATGTTAGCAGGCAGAGAGGAGTTAGCCAAGACGACAAGGTTTGAGCAAAGAACGGTTCCAGAAAGCGGGTAAGATAAAAAAAAGTAGCTAAAAAATAAAATAAATAAGTAAATAACAGGGTAAAAATCAGGGGAGGGTTTTTCTTTTTCTAGATTGCTCATTAAAACTGTCAGTTGGGTTTAGGAAAGTGGGTGGGTTGGTCAATTGTGCTTTTGAAAACACTTATGGTTGGGTTTAGGGAAGGAGGAGGGTGGGTCAGTCATTCGGTCAGTCAGTCTGTCAGTTAGTCAGTCCACAGCATCCTCTAGTGGATATACGTGAGAACAGCAGGCACGAATAACACTCGTGAGATAAATCTGAAGTCTGAAAAAGTGTACACAGCGGCCTCTGGTAAATTGCAATAACAAAAACTGCAAAATATACATATATATTTATTTTATTTTTTATTTTTATCATCAATTTTAAATCACAAGAAATAGACTTGCATAACAGAGTATTGCATTGCATAACACGCTGATATGTTGCCAATAAGCTACTCAACCCCTTCAGGATTTCTCATGTTTTTAACTTGCTATAATTATAGTAAAAATCTTTCGAGTCCAACTTGATCTTGTCTACGCACTCTGTTACTGACACTGAAGCTGGATGGGCTCGGACTGCATTCACAACCCCGGCTGGGTCAGTTGACATTTCTGTGTGGAGTTTGCATGTTCTTCCCGTGTTTGTGTGGGTTTCCTTTGGGTGCTCTGGTTTCCCCCACAGTCCAAAGACATACGGTAAAGGTGAATTGAGTAGGCTAAATTGTCTCTAGTGTAAGAGTGTGAATGAGTGTGTATAGATGTTTCCCAGAGATGGGTTGCTGCTGGAAGGGCATCCACTGTGTAAAACATATGCTGGATAGGTTGGCGGTTCATTCTGCTGTGGGGACCCCAGATTACTAAATGGACTAAGCCGAAAAGAAAATTTATTAATAAATTAAATTAAATTAAATTAAATTAAATTAAAAACTCAATGATTTTTGTGGGTTGAAACATAAAATTCAGGATGAACTTGTCTGAAAACCGAAACTGAAAATGCTTTGTAATAATTTTCTAAGACTTTTTAAATATAACTCAACCATGTTACTGATGTTAAAAACACAAGCCAATATTATTATTAATATGTATAAAAATGTGTGCAATATGGATAAAAATGTTTTTCATCACTCATTACTGTAGATTTTTGGTAACACTTCACAACAAGTTTGTATTAGTTAATGTTCGATAATGCATTTAGTGACATGAGCAAACAATAAAAATACATTTATTACAGTATTGTCCCTGTTAGTCATGGTCAATGGAAATACAGTTGTTCATTTTAACACACTTTGCAGTAACTAATATTAACAAGCATGTATTGTTATTTAAATAATGCATTAGTAAATGTCAAACTTTGATTAATAAATGCTATCAGTGTTGTTCATAAATAGTTAATGTTTGTAAATACAATGAAACCTAAGTAAAAAGTATGACCTGATTTAAGTGAAAAGTGTGACCAGATTTTTCAACATTGTTAATTGAAATAATCTAATGATTAATCATTAAATATCAGGAGTAAGATGTTGTCAAAGTCCCAATATTGTCTTTTGGCATTACTCCATATTCAAAAATGTGCTTTTCTATCAGCGGAAAAACACTTACTATTAAACATCTTTAAAGGAGATAATATTCCATTTTTACAGCAACCAAATTTAGCCATGAACTAACCGTTACTTAGAGGTCTGTTAATGGATTGGGATTCCACATGACATCAGTTAAACTCTTCAGCGAGCATTCCTCTCTGTCCTAATGCCATATTTACCTTAGATTCATTGATAGCGAGAGTTTCTTTGTTTTGCTGGTGTGGCAGTTATTTAATGCGACTGAAGTGTAAGGCTAAATCAGGTCTCCCAGCTGCGACTTGTGTTTCATACTTACGGATTATCGTGGCGACCCGTGACCCACTGAACCCACCGACGGTGCGCCGTTGTGGAAAGCGGCTCACAGGAAAGCCGATGTGTTTCCAAAGCAGCCGCTTCACCTCCGTTGGATATTTACCTTACTGGCTCAACCGACTGCCACTTGACCCTCACAGGTCAAGACTAATACGGCTCTCCCTGTCCCAGATGTGGAAGGTTTGTTTTGGATAGCTTTTAAAACAGCCACGGTCGTTTCAGAGTATGTGTGCGTGCCTGTTACTAAAATAGAAAGGAGTAATTCACCTAGAGTGATAGAAAGCAGGTAGCCCTAATAACAAGTCCTCAAAAAAAGGGGCTTTCTCCCTTTAAAAAAAAAAAAAACAGACGTCCTTTTAGGGATTTAAAGTCAATTGCACTTAAGTATCTTAAACTACCAGATGATTGTGGGCCTGCAATTAAGTTAAGCCAATGAAGGGCTAAGCAGACCCCCTGATCTGACATTTTTGCCTGGCTTCAAAGTGCAGTGATCCTGTGAAGGGTGACTGGGGAATGGAGTTAAGGTATTTCAGACGAGACTCTGGGGGAAGCGGCTAACTGGAGACGCTAATTAACAAGACATCACACTTTTGACCGCTACATTGATTGAGAGTGGCTAAGCTTTACCTCCTGTCCAAATAACCTGCTTTTTTGCTTAACAATTGTGAGTGTGTGTTGAGCTAGCTGGACGGGGATTTATGAACGTCTCTGTGTGTGATTTATTTATTTTTTGCTAGAGGTTAGCTAGTTTCGTGGACTAATAGATCAACTGCACATGGCCAATTTTATTTCAGATGTCATGGCATGCAAAAAATGCGTACCTAAATTGTATATGTGCGTCTGGAGATGCATAGTGTGTAACACAACCCTCTAGACTTTTGTATAACCACCCATCTGTGGTAAAATACTTCAGGAATCGAGACAAAGAAACTTTCCGTAGCGGTTGAGTTCAGACCGGCTCTTGAAGATAAATAAACAGAAAGGCATAAACCTGCCTTTATCCCTATATAAATATTCCTTCAGATGTCATAATTATTGCACTCGAAGGGAAAGAACGTGCACGAGACATTAAGTGGCTGTGTCACTTTGATCTGCAATGTCCGCCCATTCCCACCAGTCAGCATATGGCTCAGTTTAAAACCAAACTGCGCTGGTAATTGACCTCCGAGCCTCGATCACTTTTTCTCCTTTTTTTTTTTTAGCTATAAGCTAATGGCAACTTGTCATAAACGCTCTCATTGTGCTATGACATCATACGCTCCAGACAGTGCTGAGGCAGAGTATAAAATACTTTATACAGTTGAAGTCAGAATTATTAGCCCCCTTTGAATTTTTAAATATTTCTCAAATGATGTTTGACAGATGAAGGAAATTTTCACAGTATGTCAGATAATATTTTTTATTTCTGGAGAATGTCTTATTTGTTTTATTTCAGCTAAAATAAAATCAGTTCTAAATTTTTTTCAAAACATTTTAAAATCAATATTTTTAGCCCCTTTAAGTTATATTTTTTCGATTGTCCAAACCATCATTATACAATAACTTGCCTAATTACCCTAACCTGCCTAGTTAGCCTAATTAACCTAGTTAAGCCTTTAAATGTCACTTTACGCTGTATATCTAGTAAAATATTATTAACTGTTATCATGTCAAAGATAAAATTAGTCAGTTATTAGAAATGAGTTAATAAAACTATTATGTTTAGAAATGTTGAAAAAATCTTCTCTGTTGGACAGAAATTGTAGAAAAATAAACAGGGGGGCTAAAAATACAGGGGAGCTAATAATTCTGACTTTAACTGTACTTTAAATCAAATGCACTGCTGTGGTAAATGTCTTTATTTGATGTAATTTTGTCTCCTTGACCATTTGTTTAAATGTGCTCTCATATTCAGCTGCCAGTCAGTGTTTTTTTTTTTTTTTTTTTTTAAGTATTTGCTCACCCGTCAAAAAAGAAAATGCCATCATCGTTTACCCAAATCCATTTGACTTCTTTTGTGCTCCTTTTGTTGTGGTTTATGCTTTGGTTGCACTTTGGCATTCAAATGTGATTATTGAAGATGGGTTCAAAGGAAGAAAACAAACAGAAGAAACATAAACCACCTGTAAAAGTAACAAAAGTATATTATTTTGGAAGTCTCAGGAATGCTTTTTATGCTGATTTTGTATCAACCTATTATTAAAAACATGTCAAAGATGACAAAGATTTAATATAAAAGGAAAGGTTTCTATGTGGTTTTGAAAAGTTTCACATACCGTTGAAGTCAGAACTATTAGCGCCCAGTATATTTGTTTCCCCAAATAATTAATTTATTTTATTTTTGCTGTTACATCAGTTCGAGTTACATCAGTAACTCGCCAGTAACGTATTTAATGTATGTTCCTGTAAGAAAACATTGTACATAATTGGAAATCCAGCGACCGTAATCATCAAACCCTTGGGAACAACTGTGGTTGGAACCAAAGTTCACAGGTCTGTGTTCTCTGAACTCCTACCAAGCGGTGGACGTCTTCATTCTGATTGCTTGCCGGCGAACCGTGTTATAGCTCATTACCATAAAGTTGACTTGATTTCAACTCTCCTCGACGCCCACGCTGGCGAAGACGCGCTGCGCTGCTCCTCGCCTATTATCGCCGCCGGCTCACATTGAAAATTAATGACTTCCGGCTACTTTGACGCTCTCGCCGCTTTCGGTGTGAACGTACGGTAACAGTGATAACACTGTTAATAATTTTTGTAAATTGCACAGTATTTAACTGTAATATGAACTGTATTTTACTGTAGGACAGCTATGCAGTATGTTACTGTATTTTAAAGTTGCATTTTGTAACTTACTGTATATTGTACATTAAATATATACATACAGTACTGTAAATCGATATACTGCAAGGTAAATGGTGCTGTAAATGTAAATACAGTTTTTTTGCTGTCATTGATTTACAGTAAGTTACTGGTGAACTGTTGCCAGTCAGTTCTCTTGGGAAATGTTAACAGTGAATTCTTCAGAAAAGAACACAGTGCTTTTTTAAAAGAACCAACCATGACGTTCCCTGTCCTCTTGCAGTCACAGCGGATTGCTCCCATCATGCACTGTTCAAGAAATCTTGTGCAGAAATGATGAGGAATGCCTTCGAGTGGGAGGCTCAAGTGGTCAAGCAACGATTCAAGCACTAAATGCGTAGTATTTGAAGTCTAGTATGTTATTCGCTGATTGATCAGCAGCTCGAATGAATCCTTAGAATCACTTAGAACAGAGCCGGCGGTGCTCCAGCTCATCTCAGAGGCAAATTATACAGAGAAGGAATAGAATTTATTGAAGCAAATCAGAATCTTTTTTGAGAAGCAGCCGCTCAAGAAATTGCCCACCCCTCCAAGACTCACAGGATGGTTTATTTTCGCTCCCTTTAAGGAGTGAAATGTTACTTATGCATGAAGTGTTCCAAATGAAGGAACCTTAGACAAGTGGAAGCAGATGGCAAGAGATGATGGGAGACGAGTCCCTCAAAGATACTCTGTCTATCACTGCCTAAACAACTGACACGCACATAGACACACACATACAGATGTACAACTTAACTCCTCATATCTATGTGTTCAAAAAATGTATATTATACCTCTCAATATAAAATACATGAACATATAGATAAAAATAAGCAAAAAATTTAAGATTTTACATGATTTATAGAAGAAGTGAAATGTAATTTAATTTAGTGTAGCAATCTTGTCATGTAAATCCACTTCACTTCCGAATCTGCAATTGCCTCTCTGGATATACCACTAACTGTACTCAAAAAAAATAAAAAAAATAAAAAAAATTACTAATGCTTTCCTTTTTAGACTTTACAGACCTGAAACTTGCCTATAGCACTTATTCATTGTTGCTCTTATAGTTGTATAAATTGCTTCCTTGTCCTCATTTGTAAGTCGCTTTGGATAAAAAACGTCTGCTAAATGACTAAATGTAAATTTAAATGTAAATTTAGAATAATAATCGTTTGGTGAAAAAATAAAAGACTGTATCTTAACATATGGTTTGCTGCTGTTCTTATTAAACTAATTGTTTTACATTTCTAATCCATTTGCCAGAATTAGATATTATTAATTAAATAAAAATACGAGAATTAAAATTTAATTAAATAACAATATGGTGATAACTTTTAAAAAACATATCAATTATAAAATAAAAATATTCTATTAAATATTTTAGTAAGTACAAGTATGTACAGGCCAGAATAAGAATGTTGTCATTTTTACATATATATATATATATATTTTAATTAATTTAATTTAATTACATTTTATGTAAATTAATTTTATTTTATTTTCGGCTTAGTCCTTTTATTAATCCGGGGTTGCCTAGACGGAATGAACCGCTAACTTATCCAGCACGTTTAATGCAGCGGATTCCCTTCCAGCTGCAACCCATCTCTGGGAAACATTCATACACACTCATTCACACACATACACTACGGACAATTTAGCCTACCCAATTCACTTGTACTGCATGTCTTTGGACAAATTTATTGTCAACACTTTCATATTGTTGATAATGCAACATTAGCACCTGGGCTAAGTTTACTGCTAGATTAATGCAGTCAACACACTGACCACTGCACGTTCTAGTAAGAATGCAACAATCACAGATATTTTAGTGCAGAAGTAATGCATACGTCATCAGCACACAGATTCATGTAAAGTTATTTCACAAAACATGACGCTTGAAAGACAAAGGCTTTAATGTTAAGCCTTATCAGAGACTTGCTCGAATGTGTATTTTACCAGTATGACAAGTGTGTGCTAGAAAGCTGCTCAAAATCCTGCTCATGTTGGTTAGCGACTAGTTGACGTCAATCAGAAATCATCATGGCAAGCATTAGTCGGTTCAACCCCTAGTACACACACACATAAACTTTTCTAAAATAAATATTCAAAACATTGATTCCACAAAACAACTTAAAGAGACATGAATGTCACCAGTTGTATCAAAACTCTGACACATTCTAGTCCATCTTTTTTTTTTCTTCTTTTGTAATGCTAACAATTCCTCTGTCCATTTTCAGTGGGAGGAAATCAGTGTGATGGATGAGAGAAACACCCCCATGCGTTCCTACCAGGTTTGCAACGTGATGGAGGCCAGTCAGAATAACTGGCTTCGCACTCGGCACATTGCCCGGGAAGGAGCCCAGCGGGTCTACATCGAGATCAAGTTCACCCTGCGTGACTGCAACAGCCTGCCAGGAGTCCCCGGCACCTGCAAAGAAACCTTCAACATGTACTACTATGAGTCCAACAACCCCAACCTGTGGTTCATCAAGGAGAGCCAGTACATAAAGATTGACACCATCGCCGCTGACGAGAGCTTCACACAGACCGACGTCGGTGATCGGGTCATGAAACTAAACACGGAAATCCGGGACATCAATAACTTGAGCAAGAAGGGTTTTTATCTGGCTTTCCAAGATGTCGGAGCCTGCATCGCGCTGGTGTCTCTGAGGGTCTTTTATAAGAAGTGTCCTCTGGCGGTGTTGAACTTGGCCCAGTTTCCCGATACGGTGACTGGAGGAGATTCCGCTTTGGTGGAGGTTAGAGGGTCTTGTGTGAATGATTCGGAGGAGTTTGAGGCTCCGAGGATGTACTGCAGTGGAGATGGTGGATGGCTGGTGCCCATCGGACGCTGCGTCTGCAAGCCGGGCTTCGAGGAGAATAAGGACTACTGTCAGGGTAAGTTGAAGATTGAGTGGATTTTACTGCTATGTTGGGAATGTTTGATGTTCGGTGACGCCAAAAAAGTATTTGGAAACTTTTTACGTATTATATTGGTTATATAATGTTGTGAATGACTTTTGAATGACTTTTACTTTAAAATCAAGGGTGCGTACAGTAGTTTTGTTTGGATATTACATGTCGGTATTGGATATTTAATCATGTATGTTTATTTTATTTTTTATTTTTATTTATTTTTTGAGATCATTGATTATAAAAAGGTAAAACACTAATAATTTTGTAATTCCTATAGAGCAAGTCCAAAAGTAGTGTCCAATTTATACTGTATATTGTTAAAATTAAGAGATGACTTGGATTTATTGGGTATGGGTTCGAGTAAAATATAATTTTTTGTTTTCAAAACATTGCTTTCAAATTTAAAATATAAATATACAAATATTTTGGCACACTGTAAAAAAAGTTTTTGTTTTTGTTACTTTAACGTATTTTAAGACAGTTTGATGACTAGAAAGGTTAATTTGATTCAACTTAAAAAATGAAGGCAGCAATAATTGTGCAGCTTTTTCCTCTTGGAAAAAAATAAAAAAATTGGTCATAATAAGAAATGTGTGTATTCATTGTGATTTAAAATTGAGGATCAAATAAAATAATAGGTCAAATATTATGGTGTTGATCTACGGCTATATATATATATATATATATATATATATATATATATATATATATATATATATATATATATATATATATATATATATATATATATATATATATATATATATATATATATATATATATATATATATATAGTATTTGCAAAATAAAAGAAAAATTTGCAACCCAAAAATAAAGTATTGAGCCAAAAAAATAATGAATGCAAATCTCCAAAAATTGCAAGGCAAAATGAAATTTTTGGGAAATAAAATGGATTTTGCTTACAAAAACTAAAAAACTGCAAAGGGAAAATTGAGTTTTGGGAAATAAAAATGAAATTTGCAAACAAAATAGAAAAAAACAAGCAGAAAAAAAAAAAATAATAATATATATATATATATATATATATATATATATATATATATATATATATATATATATATATATATATATGTATATATATATATATATATATATATATATATGTATATATATATATTTTTTTTTTCTGCTTGTGTATATATGCAATAAATGTTTTGCAAATATAAATAAATATAGTTTTTTTTTATTGCAAATATTTGTTTTTTTTTTTGCACTGCTTGATTTTTTTCTTTTTTGTTTGTAAATTTTATTTTTATTTCTCAAAACTTATTCTTTCCTTTGCATTTCTTTATTTTTTGTAAGCAAATTTTATTTTTATTTCTCAAAAAGTTTTGCTTTGCAATTTTTGGAGATTTGCATTTATTTACTTATTGCTCAATACTTTATTTTTTGCTTTTAATATTTATTTTATTTTGAAAGTATATATGGCTTTAGATTGACTACATGAAATATTGATTTTGCATCTCTTCTTAATTTATTATTTTTAGCAATAATCATGCAGGTTTTTTCCTACTAAAGTAACTATTGGTCATAATAAGAAATGTTTTTTTGTTCATTGTGATATAAATTTGAGAATTATGTTGAAAAAAGAAATAGCTGAAATATTGATTCTGTAACTCTTCTGAATTTAAAGCATTAGTATTGTGTTACCCAAAAATCAATATAATTTAGTTTTGAAAACATGCCACATTTTTATTTTATTCAGGAAAGTGTTTTACTATATAAACTATATTATATTTCAACTTTAAATCGTAAATCTTGGGATTGATCAAGTATTCTCTTTTTTCTAAAGTGTTTAAATTATATTCAACAATATTTGTTTATTTTGATTGTGGCTGAAGTCACAAATACTTTTTAGGTACTCTGTTTAACAAAATACAACTTTCTCTGTTTTTGTTGGTGGGTTTAATGGATATTATTACACATTCTGCTTTGACGAAACTGAGAAAATATCCTTTATCTGTTTTTTGTTTTTTCTCTTCAGTTGCAGTCTCATTGTTTGCTTCTGAAATATGTGTGCGTGTGTGCATTTGTGAGCAAATGCAAATACATTTGCAGTGAAAGTAGCTGAGGGCTTTAGTGACTCATTCAGATTCACTCTGTGCCTTGGTTGCCTGTGTTCGGGAAGGTAGTTGTGCTCCAGGATACAAATTATTGAGACATAGCATTGCACAGACTATCTGTTCTGTTTACTTGCTCTGCAAATCCATAGGCCTCCAGCAGGCAGTCTTGCTTGTATTGTGTGTGTGTGTGTGTGTTTGTGTGTGTGTGTGTGTGTGTGTGTGTGTGTGTGTGTGTGTGTGTGTGAGTTTGTAAAAGTTTGCTCCAAAGATGCCAGCTGTATTTGATTATTTTCAAATGTTTACTTTTTGCCTTGTTTAAAGGTAACTGTAGCATAAAACAACAAAGCGTGTTCATCTGTTGGGTTAATACGTTAATACTGAAGTTATGTTAAAGATTTAACGGGGCGTCTGCTCTGCTTGTTAACATTTATTTTGACAAATGAAGTATGATTATTTTGCACATATGTGTCTGTGTGTGAGTGAGAGAGAGAAAATATTTATTTGTATATTTTTGTTGTATTTTTATTGCATTATTATTATTATTATTATTAATATTATTATACAATTTATTATAATACTATACTACTATTTATACTATTTATTTTAAATTTATATGTTCTTTTTAATGTAAATTTTATGAATGCATTGGCAATACATTTGTAACATTTGTCATTCCAATAAATTATTATTCAATTGAATTGAGAAAGAGAGTAAGCTAGAGACAGAAAGAGCAAGCAATGCGGGCTGCATTAAAGCAGAACTCAATAATATTCATGACCCTTCCAAATACGGTCAATATGGACCATCTGATTCTGTGGGGTTTTATGGGCTAATAGATGAGCATATAAAACAATTTCTGGATAATTTCTGAACTACCCTAAGCCTTATACCTAATATGTAGATATCACAGAATGATTCAACTTTTGTAATTCAAACAGTATTTGGCACCATTGAATAATTTCATTAATCAAACATGTTCTTCAAAAGGTGCTTGTACATAAAGAACTATAGAGGTAAATCCATATGGTGAAACACATATATATCTACTATATTACCAAAGTATACAAAAACATTTTTAAAATATGCTTGCTTAAATATATTTTCTACAACTGAAGAGTTTAGATACAAAAACCTTTAAATGCTGTCTGAAATTTCCCTCTAAAATTAGCATTTTTTATCAGGTTCCTGTGTGTATGTTCAGTAATATCACACTTATGGCAAAGCATAAGTCCCTTTCTTGGTCTTTAAAGTGAAATATCTCAACATAAACAAAGGAGGCTGAGAAAAATGTTCATTTTCGATGGAAATTTCAGAAGGCACTTAGAGCTTTTT
Source organism: Danio rerio (assembly GCF_052040795.2). NCBI lineage: Eukaryota > Metazoa > Chordata > Actinopteri > Cypriniformes > Danionidae > Danio > Danio rerio. The sequence continues at coordinate 43,713,254 of NC_141022.1, forward strand.
GCATCTGAACTCTTCAAATATTTATATCACATACAGTTGAAGTCAGTATTATTAGCCCCCTTCGAAGTGTTTTCTTCTTTTTTTAAATATTTCCCAATTGATGTTGAACATTCAGGAAATGTTCACAGTATGTCTGATAATATTTTTTCTTCTGGAGAAAGTCTTATTTGTTTTATTTCGGCTTGAATAAAAGCAGTTTTTAATTTTTTAAACACCATTTTAGGGACAAAATTATTAGCACCTTTAAGCAAATTTTTTTTCGATAACCTGCAGAACAGACCATCGTTATACAATAATGCCTAATTACCCTAACCTGCCTAGTTAACCTAACCTAGTGAAGCCTTTAAATGTTACTTTAAGCTGTATAGAAGTGTCTAGAAGAATATCAAGTCAAATATTATTTACTGTCATCATGCCAAATATAAAATAAATCAGTTATTAGAGATGAGTTTTTAAAACTGTTATGATTAGAAATGTGCTGAAAAAATCTGCTCTCCATTAAACAGAAATTGGGGAAAAAATAAACAAGCTGTCTAATAATTCAGGGGGGCTAATAATTCTGATTTCAACTGTACGTAATATAATATAATGTATTTATATTATGTGAGAGAGACAGAGAGAGAGAGAGACAAAGAGAGCAAGCACTGAGGGCTGCATCAGAACAGAGCTTATTATTATTTATGACCCTTCCAAATATGGTCAATAAGGCAAGGAGCACCTTCTGATTCTGTGGGTTTTTTAAAAATCAGACAAAAATTACAGCTACATTTGTATAATTAATGTATATTTCTGTCACTCTGAACTTTTTACAATACAAATCTAATAATTATTTTTTTAATAATATTTTTAACAATGGATACTTTAATGCGGGGCTATTCAATTAGTTTGTCATGGGGACCAGTTCATAAAAAGCATCCCGAATTAGGGGCCGGAGAGATATGACTTGCAATATAAGTGATGACACAACAGCAATATAAGAGCCCATATGCTGTATTTTTGCTCCTTAAGACACCCACGTTGGCTTTTTTCTACATTGAAACGTTAATATATTTTATTTTGAAACTACATAACATAACTGCATTGTACAATGTGGTTTTTTCCCCAAACATATTCAAATGTTGTATTTCAAAGCAAAACAAAATCTGTGCATTGCTCAAGTAGGCTTCTTCTACATTTAAACATATTCATATGTTATATAGTCAGCCAATTGAATAGCCCTGCTTTAATAGATACTATTTTTAACAATGGTTCCACTATCTTTTGTAAGATTGGATATGTACTTTTTTCCCCCTGCCAACTTTAAAGAGACATTTTATTGTGCCTCACTGGTTTAAATGCTCATTTGTGTGATGTCTATTGCTAATTATATACTAAATGCCATATGTTCAAACATCTATATCCGCCGAGATCATATTAGCTTTAATAACCCCTTATTCGTTGTTCTCTTTCCATCTTATGTTTTGCATTGCCTGCAAACACACTGCAACATAAAAAGGAAACATCCAGCAACCCACACATGCTCTCACAGGTTCAAACCTCTTGTCGATTGAATCCGCTGCTCTTCTGCAAACTCCTACTTATCTTTATTTATGTGCCGGTAGCTTCATTTGTGCTGCAACGCTTCTTTTATCAACTCGGATGGAAAGTGGAGTAGAAAGTGAGGAAAGCATGACGAGCTCTTGTGAAGCAGTTGTGCGGCTGTTGTTGTCGTTCTCTTTGTGCGTTTGGGCTGTTTCTCATCTAATGGTTGCTGAGTGGCTTCATGTTGTTTGCTAATGGATGAGCAGGAGTGACACTGAGGGACCTGCTGAGGAGATAATGACAGCACCTTCATCATGAACTGTTGGCAGATTTCATACACTCGCATGATGATACCATCTCCTTATTTTCTATGTTGAATATGTTGATTTTGAGATTTTTAGATCTTCAGGTTAAATTTAGATAATTTTCATTTAGTGGAGGCAATAGCATATTTTTGATCATTGTGAATGAGACCACACTGTAAAAGACACCCAAACCCGTAGTTTTCCATATTTTGTGATTTTATTGGTTTTATTTCCCCCCCCCCCCCCCCCCCCCCATTATTTTATGGGTTTGAATCACATTGTGAGACCTTGATTTTTCTTCTAACAACTTTAACCTAAAAAAGGTGGAGAAAGTAACTTTTATTAACATTTTGAATAGTTTAGAGTGATATGTTGTCTAGGTTAGTGTTGTATATCACATTACAAAAGCCATGTAATAAGCTGCCAGTACATTTTCTGTTGTTTTACAGACTTATTTCTCTATATATTATTTCTTATACATTATATTACCCCTAAAATGTCAATAAAAGTCAACAGGTTAAACTGTAGAGTTGAATTTTCAACTTCAAATTACAACCGTAAATAAACGGAAAACACAAAAAACGGAGATTGTTAAATAAACAATATTTTTTACAGTGTAGTAGGATATGGTGTGTTGTCATCTCATTACTTTACACCTAATTTTGAAATATAATTTTATGTATAAATATCCAATCAATTATTTTAGAATTCCAGTTAATGAAGAATGAACAATACATATTTAGTTTATTCTTGTGTTAACAATAATTATGCAGTATTTAGCTGAGAGTGTTTTGGTGTTATCTTGTCTTTATAAACTGCTGATTGAATCATTAAGTCAATTAATTTGTTCAGTAGTTGTTCACAAATAAAAAATGATAGAACAGCTTTACGTAAAAACTAGACTAAAACTAAACTTAAAGCAGGTTTTCAAAAACAGCCTGATTTATAGGACTAATTTACAGTATGGGGTTAGGTTTGGGTTGCATTTTTGGACATTTTGTTCCAGGAACAACAAATTATGTTGACTTAGGAATCAGTCCAACTTCAATTTAAATGAGGGGTTCAAATTAATTTTTTTAACTGAAAAAGTGTGTAAAATTTGACTTATAAACTTTGGATGGCAATGCAGTGGTGCAGTAGGTAGTGCTGTTGCCTCACAGCAAGAAGGTCGCTGGTTCGAGCCTCGGCTGGGTCAGTTGGCGTTTCTGTGTGGAGTTTGCATGTTCTTCCCATGTTCGCCTGGTTTTCCTCCGGATGCTCTGTTTTCCCCCACAGTCCAAAGACATGCGGTACAGGTGAAATGGGTAGGATAAATTGTCCATAGTGTATGAGGGTCAATGAGTGTGTATGGTTGTTTCCCAGAGATGGGTTGCAGCTGGAAGGGCATCTGCTGCGTAAAACATGTGCTAGATAAGTTGGTGGTTCATTACACTGTGGTGACCCTGGATTAATAAAGGGACTAAGCCGAAAAGTAAATGAATAATTGAATGAATGAATGAATTAATTAATTACCTTTGGATACAATAAATTTCACATTTGTATAATTTAACATTTAAAAAACTACAACAAATGATTCACAGTACCTGATTTCATTTCACAGACTTTGATCATACATTACATATTATATACACATTTCATATTTAAATCAGTTTGTGGTTTGCAATTTGTTTGTATTTGTGAAATTTACTAGAAATGGCAGGATTTTATATGAAATAATTACAATTCAATCATGAAAATAGTGTGGAAACATTCATTCATTTATGTTTTATGCAGCGGATGCCCTTCCAGCTGCAACCTAGTACTGGGAAAAACCAATACATTCACAAATGCACTTGGGCCAATTTTGTTTTGTATCAAATTTACTTAAAGCTCATGTTTTTAAACTGTAGGATAAACCGGAGCACCCAGAAGAAACCCACGCAAACACAGCGAAACTCCACACAGAAATACCCATTGGCCAAGCCGGGACTCCGGCCAACAACCTTCTTGCTGTGAGGCGACAGTGCTAACCACTGAGCCTCCGTGCCACCTCAGTGTATAAACAATTTTTACTTAATATTATACGAACAATTACAAATGGTATGCTGAAAAAAAATGCATCTGTCAGTGTTTTGACATTTTTTATTTTAGTGTTTATTAAATCTACAAGCAATATCTAAGATTTAGAAAAAATTGTTTCCACACAACATATTTTAGTGTACTAGAACATTTTCTCAGTGGAATATTGTAGACTTTTCAAACATTTCCATGCCTTCAATTTTCACCAAATACAGTTAACATGCGAGCACTGTTTTCAAAACCTTCACCTCCTCCTCCTCATGCCAGCGGGTCAAGGAATGGTCACTCTTTGCAAAATAATCTTATCAGAACGTGCCAGTGAAACAAATTGCTTTCCGCCGGTCAATTAACCTTATTCAAGACAAAGCTAGCTGTATCTTTTTTTTTTCCGGTCCAATCCCTCAATCAATCATGAGAGAGGTCAACTGAAAAGAGGAATAAGAACTCACCGAAGGCCTTGCTAACAGACTCAATAAATAGAGATTGAGCGTGTTGAGCTATTTCTCAGTGTGCCGGCCTGCAGGCTAGCATGACGAAATGGCTAATCACGGCGGTCTATTGGCAGCATGAGGCCAGAGGTCACATAATATATGTCCTTGTCCTTTATCTCGGGTGGTGAATTATAGCTGCATGTGTGTGTGTGTGTGCGTGTGTGAGCCAAGCATTTTTTTTATTCGTTTTCAGCATAGTGACTGCTTTACACATCAGGCTGGCAGATGGCTTTTCATATTTAAGTACACCAGTTATCCGTGTAAGCTCTGATTATATTGAGGATTTGTGAATGATCCTCCATCTGTATTAAGCTGACAGACTCTGTTGAAATGGATTCTGCGAGTGGTACAATAGCTGGCTTGGAGACCACGTTGTTTAATCGACAGGTAGACGCCTCGCAGATATCAGAAAGCTTAGTGTGGGATTAGGATTCATAGATCTATAGCTTTTTGCCGTAGGCCACTTTGGGTCTTAACGTTGTGATAGGAGATAATCGACGATGGTGGAACAGCGTAATTAGAAACTCTGGTTCTTTCTGGTGCTGGGAAACATATGTGATTTTTAGAGACATTTTTAGAGACATTTAAGGCTTTAGTTCATGAAGATTTACTTGTTATTTTGTCATTTTTGTGTTTTGTATATTTGTGTGAGTGTGTGTATGTATGTATAAAGCCACACTCATACTACATGATTTTTACTAATGGTTATAATAGTCTTGATAAAATCTGGGCTTTTCATGGATACCACATTCATTCATTCATTCATTTTCTTGTCGGCTTAGTCCCTTTATTAATCTGGGGTCGCCACAGCAGAATGAACCGCCAACTTATCCAGCAAGTTTTTTACGCAGCGGATGCCCTTACAGCCACAACCCATCTCTGGGAAACATCCACACACACATTCACACACACACTCATACACTACGGACAATTTAGCCTACCCAATTCACCTGTACCGCATGTCTTTGGACTGTGGGGGAAACCAGAACACACGGAGGAAACCCACGCGAAGGCAGGGAGAACATGCAAACACATATGCCGTATTTATAAGGTATAATTCGCCTAAAATTGTCATTTTCGTCTTCATATAATGCTGTATTCGCGGTCACACATGATGTGAGCTGCTGACTGTGAGCTGTTACCACAGAGCAGGGGGGGGGGGCTCGGGAGCGCGCTACTTAATGATAGATGCTCGCACGTCTACTTTAGTGAACAGAACTTGCATGTGAGTAACAGGTAATAAAGTTGTAAATAATATTCAGTTTGTGGCACAGAGTGATCGTTTGAGAGCCGCGCACGAAGTATGAACAGCACTTAGCAGTGAAAATTAAACCGAAAGCATGCACGTCATTTAAATAATCATATCGCATTGATGTTTTTTCTTTCGTAGCGAACACACAGTTGTGCATGAAAATAAATGTTTACGGTTTCAGTATAACCACTCTAGCCTATATAATATTGATTTTACCAGTGAATAAAATGGTATGATAATGTTGTCAATGACAGAAGCATAGGCCTATATCTCAAACATAATTCAACATCAGAATTATTATTTAAGTAGATTAAAATTATTTATAGAAACCAGTAGACCTACACATAATATTATTATTGTTGTTTTACCATATGTTTGAGAAAAAAAAAACTATAATAATTACAGACTCATATTACCTTTATTTTACATCTACAGAATCGTGAGAAAATCGTGATCTTTATTTTAAGCCAAAAAAAAATTGCGATTCTCATTTTAGCCAGAATCGTGCAGCTCTAGTTGACGCTGACGCCCCATGTGAATGGGGTGTTAAACCCTTCTTGTGTCATTTGTCTCTGTCTAAAAACCCTTGTTACAGTTTGCTTTATTGTGTGGAAACAGTAGTGAGATACAGAACATATTTCTGTGTGTTTGTGCCACAAAAGAAACTTAGTGTGAGTAAATGATGACAGAGTTTTCATTTTGGGCTGAACAAAACAAGTATCTAGGCAAAGCCACTTATAGTGTTCAGAGAGAAGTGGCAATAAAAGGTTTTATATGAAAACATTTCATATCATAATGAAATTGAACAAAACAAAACCAAACACTTTACGCTTTAAACAGTTTATTGGTTGCAAGCCAAGGTAAAATGTCCATTCACCTAAATAGCAAGCTTTTTGAATGTTTTCAAGATGTTTTCAAGGACTTGAGTGCTGGCTAAATTTGGAAAGCTCTCTTGACTAAAGCCCACATGGGCAATAGCATTACCTCTTCTGCACTGTTAGTACCTGAAAAAAGCAACAATCTGCTGACAATCTGAGTGAGTCGGTGGAGGCAGAAGGTGTTGGTTTCTCACACTTGCTGCGGTGTTGATGCCCAGGAGAGCTGAGTCCACGCTCTCTTCAGAGCCAGCGCTCAGCAAACAAAAGGTCAGAGCTCTTGGTACAGCGCGTCTGCTGCACTGAATAGCCTCCACGGTGAAACTGTCAGCAGGCTAATGTATTAAAATGAGTCTTTTTTGCTTGTCTTCTTTATGTAAGGTAGGTGCTAATGGACTCATTAGCTGAGCCCGCTCTGCCTCTGAAATGGCAGCCGGCTCTAATTACTGACATTTTCCATAGTCCTGTTTTTGTAATATCCGTGTTTTTTTCTCAGCTGTTTCGGTAATGGTGACCCCTCCTTCCCGACGGCTGCTGTAGCGACGCTCGGAGACCACTCAGGAGATGAGACTGCTGGTCCCTGTTTAAATATTCATTAGGACTCATGGATCCAACTGTCTCTGAGAAACGTGAATATAAAAAAAGGCTAAGTGCTTTCATTTAAAAAAAGCCAACAAATAATGGAAAATGATGACATTCAATTAGGCTTGGCTACGTGTTGTCCGTCAACGCTTCTCATTTGGAAGTCAGCAAGGAAGTCCATTTGAATGCTGATCAGCATATGTTTGTCCAGGACTGCTTTTTTTGGACCGTCCTGCATAAATGTGTTTGAAAAGATGTGTTTGGTTGAGCCGTGTTGTCCACGGCAAAGAGGCAGCGGAGAGCGCTTTTACATTTCCAGAGAGACACTTGGATGTAGTGGGTTTTCTCAGATGACGCATATGAAATATTATCATTGTGCTTATGAAATATTGATGTCCACATAGTCATATTTAAAAACAAATCCATGCACTTTTTAAGGTATAAATACATTTATAAAAAAGATGGCTTGTCTGTGTATGTGGCCAATGCTTTGTTTCAGAGAATTAAATAAAGATGCTATTGTGATCTTTTAAAAACAATTAATTTAATTATCATGCAAAACTATCAAGTCACCTGTGAGCAATCTGTCTGGAACTGATCTTGAGTTGTTGTGAATAAAATGTTGGCTAAATTATATTTGTAACCAACAAAAGTGAACTACAGTAACTACACTGTTTCAATTTAATAGAATCTTCTATAAGAAGCTGCTTTGACACAATCTTCATTGTAAAAGCGCTATAGAAATAAAGATGAATTGAACTGAATTAAAAAAGGGACCAGAAGAGACTTATTTAGAGTTGAATGTTATGGGTTTAATGTGTATACGGTAAAAAACACAGGCAGGAATTAATATAAACCTCTGCATAAACAGATGGAATTTCACAATATACACATTACACTTACAAAGATATAGTTAAACAGACCATATGCCTCTTTGTTGGTCTATCCTGAGTTTTGCATTCTGATGAGCTGTAAACAGATGAAATAACATGCTGCCTACTCCATCATATACTGAATTATACTTGGAAAATAAGGGAAAAAAATTTACACAGTTGTTGTAATCTCACTAGGAAACATTGAGGCTAATCAAATGCTGCTGGTGGCTTCCATATTAAGTATGTGTGCATAGATATAAACTAAACACTATGTACATTATAAAAAGAATATTTTATCACAGTAGGCTTATTATGATCACCTGTGATCTAGTCATTCACCAGATCTGCCACTGAACCGAACTACATTTCCTGTCATGCACTTTATTCATACACCAGTTCCAGTTAACCCCCTGATTACACTAACACATCTGAAGCTCGTGAAAACTGTTTACTTGGACTATAAATATACCTCACACACACACATAAACACACATCTGTGCCGAGTCGTGTTATCTGTGAGCATTGTAAAGCATTTTCCTGTGTTGTCTTGCTGTGTTTTTGACCCCTTGTTTGTTTACTTTTTTGGATTACCTTTATGTTTTCGTTTGTCCTGTACTACCTTACCTGCCTGACTATGCTGAATATAAGCTGCATCTAGATCCTCACTTCTGTTGCCACCCGAATCATTACAAGGCTAGTTTTTCATTCATTTTTTAATGTTTATAATAACTTTTTAATAACTGTTTGATGATATTATTAGTTATTATATCAAAAGATTTGTTTTTATTTTACAATCGAATTAAGATAATAGTAATACTCTTCAAATTTGTATCTGTAATTAGATTTAGTTGTAGTTTCTGTGGCTGCTAACACAAGTCAAATGTACCTCTCATTCAGTTTTCACTATGTTCAGTATATGGATTATTTGTACCTCAGCCTTTTATTTATTTTTTTAAATAATTTGTTTCAGTCCTTTTAATGGAAGCTCCCCAAGAAGGAAGTGCAACCAATAATTTGAAACATAGTTGGGACACGATGCTATACCCAGATTGGCTTATCGGAATTCGCAGTAACCCTCATTTGGTCAATTCTGGCAGTTCTAGTGTTAACAGTTTCATGAGAAATGCAAGGCAGCAGGTATATGTTTACCAGGCCAAGCTTAACACACACGTTGCTGTTTTTATTATCGATCCTTTAATGTATATTTAATGCTGGATCGGATGTGGAATTTGTTGATTTGAATCGGTCTGAAATGTTCTGAGCTGCACTTAATGAATTTACTGTAAATCTATCATCTGTCTTACCAGAATGGCTGTACTCCTGAAGCTCAGATGAGTTCTTGTCATCCACTGCCAGTGGTGCCTTCTCATGTGTACTGTAGCTCCTGTTTTATTTTTTATTTTTTTTGTCATCCACTGCCAGTGGTGCTTTCTCATGTGTACTGTAGCTCCTGTTTTATTTATTCATTTATTTTTTTTCTGATGTGGCATTATGAAATGAGCCGGTCCAGAACCGTTAGCCGCTGCTTGGTAATTAACATTCTGTGGCCGTGTCTTCAGTCTCATGAGAGCTCTCATTAGCACAGTCCCCTTTCAGTGGGCTTTATTCACAGCATTGGGGGTCTATCTGATAAGGGTCGCCTGTTTTCAGGTCGCTTATTGTGTGGCTGCTAGCTGCTCTTATCAGCTGGATGAATAAGGCTGTTGCTCTCTGGGTTTGAAGTGTTCGGGATGGGCAGACAGGGCTTGTTTCTGTTGAGCTCTCGTTGCATACATGAACAGAAGAGTGCACATTTGTGTTTGCATATGTCATGTTGAAGGTAGTGTAGAGAGACTTCTGCATATCAACTCGGATGGAACCATATTTCGGTTTTATATTGGTTTTCTGAATATCAACTGAGATTGAAACATATTTCTGCTTTATAATGGTTTCCCCATTTTCGGTTATTGTCATTTGTTTGTATTAATATAAACAGAATATTTAATTGTTTGGGTAATTTAGTCTGGTTTTAGTCAGTAATGTGATAATAGTCATGTTTTACTTAGGCTGCATATTGGCTTAGATGATAATCCTAATCTTTAATCTATAAATTCATTTTTTTGTATTGTATATTGAAGGTACAATATGTGATTTTAGCCAACTAGAGGGCACATATTCACAACAAACAAAGGCTTGTTTGCATTACATCCTATAAAATTCCTACATGTTAGTCTGTTATAGTCTAGTTTTATTGAATGATGTTATAATAAACATGTTCTAGTTAGGCTGCATAATGGTTTAATTGTTAATCCTAATTTTTAATCTATAAAATACATTTTTCGTATTGTATATTAAAGGCACCGTATGTATTTTTAGCCATTAGAGGGCGCATAATAAGTTAAAATATCTTCGACTTCAGAGTTTCCGTTTACAGGTGGTTGGTTGCTGTGTCCAGAAACCCTTATGCTTATTGCTGCTTTTTTGCAAACCAGTCTGAAGTGTTGCCTCTTGCGTTTGTAAAAGCAAGGACAATAAGTCAGCAAAACACACAGCAATGTTATATAAGTCAGCAAAATATATAGCACAAAATATATAGTACAACTAGGGCACAATCCTACATATTTTGACATTACCTGGTGTGATTCCTGGATTCACTTGTAACACTTTTATACATTTCTTCCTTCATCAATTATTTAATTATTTGTATTATTTTTGAAAACAGAATAGTATATAATGGTGATTTCCAAATTAATTAATATAATGAATGAATGAATGAACAAAATAAATACAATCTGTAACTGTAAATAAAAAATGTTTTTTCTAGGCATTATTTGAATTAACAAAAATGTAGAACTCTACGAAACTAAATGAAAACTTCAACACAGTGAGTTTTTGTGTTGTGTTGTGTTGATTGAATCCTTTTAACCCAGGTTCCCAAAAACATCATAAAGCAATCCAGTCAAAATAAAACTTAAAAAAACGTAAAAAAAAAAAAAAAAAAAAAAAAAACTCTTTTTTTGTTGCATTTGTTATGAAGGAGGATATTGTCTCATTGATTAAACAGAGTAACTGACTGTCCATGTCCCTGTGCGCTGTGTAGATTTCACCCGTCCTTTCCTTCTCTTTCTGAGTAACCCTACACATCCATGGCAAAAATAAACCATTGTGGACTGTCACCAGGATTATATCATTATGGAATTGAGATTTGCTGTCAAAACACACCACTAGATCCTCAATTGCACTCATTGCACACTGTTTTGGTTCTGTCTCTTCCTTCCTTTCCTTTTTCTATCACTGCTTTGAGCTGATGTTTTTTTTTTTCCCCTCCATCTCTCTACCTGACCCCTGGAGGCCTGAAGCAGGCCATTCATGCTGTCTGCGTCTGCCACAACCAATTACAGTTCCAGCAGAGACCAGAGCAGCCCAGACACCTGTCATCCTCCACTCCTCTGTCCTGGAGCCCAATATACTTTCTCTTTCCACTGACTCCCTCTCGCTCCTCCTTTTATGACGTTGGCCGATCGCTTCTACTTAGGCTGTTTGATTCCTTCTCTTCGGTCTGCGTATTTAATTTCTTTTTTGTTCCAGGCACATGCCCTGCAGTAAGTCCTGCTGTCTGGTAGTCTTTTGAAAGCTACGTCATGCTTTATTTCTTGAGCAGGGTCCAGGAAATTGCACAGGATCAGTATGAAGCTTTAAAATGGGTGAACGAGTTAGACCGGTGAACAGGTTATGTTGTGATTTTAAAATCAGATTGTAAGTTTTGTTATGGATAGGTTGGGTAAATGTGAAGCATGACAAAGTGTATTTCTGCCGTCAGGTCAGGTCAAAATGAAGATACTTACAATTCTGTCGACAAGTGGAAAATACTGTCTCTATCTATCCATCTATCCATCTATCCATCCATCCATCCATCTATCTATCCATCTATCTATCTATCTATCTATCTATCTATCTATCTATCTATCTATCTATCTATCTATCTATCTATCTATCTATCTATCTATCTATCTATCTATCTATCTATCTATCTATCTATCTATCTATCTATCTATCTATCTATCTATCTATCTATCTATCTATCTATCTATCTATCTATCGTCTATGTCTGTCTGTCTGTCAATTCCACCGATTGGTCTGTCCATCCATCCATCCATCCATCCATCCATCCATCCATCCATCCATCCATCCATCCATCCATCCATCCATCCATCCATCCATCCATCCATCCATCCATCCATCCATCCATCCATCCATCCATCCAATCAAGCCAATTTTTTGAACTCCAGTATGAGTTTCCCAGGATGAGTTGAAGGCATACACTGTGCACAATGTGCTTCGTATTGTGGCATTGATTGTGTTAGGTTACATCAGTTAAATCGGGTTTAGATAACCTCGGATGGTGTTAGAAAAAAATAAATAACTAAAAACATTAAAAACTCCTAGGTGGTCTCTAGTTTTATAACATCTCTGTCTGGGTCCAGCAACAGCAGACATTGGGTCAGTTTGCTAAAGATGCCCAGAGCTTTCTGGGTGGTTGAAGTGACAGCAGAAAACAGATTCTGGCCGCTGGTGAAAGTGCATGCTGGCCGCTTGCTTGCAGGTCCCTCTTAGAAGCGATTAAGACCAGACTTATTTGATTTCACAGTAGGGAAAGTGGGTCACGGCTCTCAGTGGTGAAAGCTGGTCAAGCAACATCTTGTTGTTGAATTTAGTTAACTGAGGAAGTCTTGTTAGTTTAAGACAGACACTGCAGGCAAAAACAAATTTTTTTTTTTTTTGTTAATATTTGTTTTCAGTTTTTCGAGATTTTTTTTGCTCTGTCAGTTTTGAGATTTGGGCTTTTTTTTTGTTTTTTTTTTTGCTTTTTATACAGTCCTAAAAAATCTAATGTAAAGTAAACATTTAAAATAGATGCTTTCCTCTGTTCCTTTTGGCACATTTTATCGATTTGTGTTTATATATTTCAATTATAATAATTTTTTAAATATCAATTTCCTCAAATATTTATTTTTCTTAATCTCAACAATCGATTGTTTTTATCTCTATATTTTGAATATTTTTAATTATGTATGATGTTTATGTTGTATGTTATTCATACATAAAAGTCTTAATTATATATTGTATCATACAAACCTTTTTAAATATATATATATATATATATATATATATATATATATATATATATATATATATATATATATATATATATATATATTTTAATATTTTATTCTAGCTTTTATTTAGGCTGTTCACACTATTGAGTGATAAAATGCCCTTTGTAAAAAATATAATAAAAATATTAATCACTTTGACGTCATAGTATAAAAAGATAAATAAATAAATAAACCTGATTCCCAATATTCCTTTTTTTTTGTGTGTGTGTGTGTGTGTGTGTGTGTGCTAGAAATGTATTTTGCATTAAACGCCTGGTCAGGACACTGACATCTAAAACACATCTGCTTGAAACCACTAATGTTGTTCTTTCAGGAGGGAGGACAGACTAAGACAAAGATTAATTCTTCAGTCTTTCCTCTTTTGAATGTCTTTATCCTCCATGGTATTTATACAGTGACCCCCAGTATTTGGACACTCTCTGCTTGTCAGACATTAGAGGATTATGTCCATATTTAATAAGATGAACTTTATCTGTGGTTGCTCTGACTTGCATGAACTTCAGAGGAACTGACTTCATGTGTCTGCTAAAATACGAGATTGTTAAAAGTGAAAGAAATGACTTAAACAGTTCTGAGAAGTACTGTAAGTGTATTATCATTTGTTTGCAAATTTAATGGTTCAATTTAATCAAATTAACAATTTTTTTAAAAACTTTGAAATACTTTTTTACACTTATGTCATCATTGTATGTACAGGGGATGAACAATTAAACTGAAATGCCTGGTTTTAGACTACAGTAATTCATAAGTATGGTGTAGGGCCTCCTTTTGTGGCCAAATACAGCATTAATTTGTCTTTGGAATTACAGATAGCACAGTGGCACAGTGGGATTTTGAGTCATTGTTTTTGTGGAATAGTGGCCAGACTCCAAAACACTATAAAATGGCTCAGTAATATTTAAATCTGGGGACTGTGCAGGCCATGAAAGATGTTCAACTTTACTTTCATGTTCATCAAACCAATCTGACTCCAGTCTTGCTGTGTGTTTTGGTGCATTATCATCCTGTTACACAGCATCGCCTTCAGGATACAATGTTTGAACAATTGGGTGCACGTGGTCCTCCACAATGGATCGGAAGTCCTTGGCAGTGATGTGCCTATGTAGCACAAGTATTGGGATTAGGGAATGCAATGATATCGTAGCCCAAACCATTGGTGATCCACCCCCATGCTTCACTCTGGACATGCAACAGTCTGTGTAATATGCTTCATTGGGGCTTCTCTACACCGTAACTCTCCCGTATGTGGGGAAAAAAAGTGAAGGTGGGCTCATCAGAAAACAATACATGTTTCAAACAAAGTATGAAATTTCTGTGAAAAAAAGAAAACAACCCACACTATCATGTATTTTTACGATGATTTACAGAAGTTACACTGAACTATATTTTAGTGGGTGATAGTAATATAACTATTATAGTGTTTTATTTTTATTTAAAAATATGATTGTATGTTGTTTAGTATGATCACATTATTAGATATATTCTGGAAAGTGTTTTGTCAATAAATAATTTTTTAACAATGACAGCAGAAGCATTTTTACCTACACATGCTTAGTGCATGGCACCCTGTAATTGAATTGGAAAATTGAAATGAAATATCCAACAAAAACTTCATCATTTATTTTAAATGACCTTAAAAGATCATCGTTTTCTGTAAAAACCTTTTATGTGTTCCCTCCTCTAAAGTTGACTACGGTTAACTTCCGTAGCTGTCTTAAAAATAAGACAGAGGTCCATCAAGCCTTTGTCCTAGATATGATCTCAATGAAGTTTTGATTGAATCTCTCAGAGGGAAGCGACTCTTTGTAGCTCATAAGAAAAACAGACTTCATATTTTAAAAGAGAGCTCCGTCTGATATATGAACACACAGTGATACAAGAACATGTTAGAAGTTAAAACAGATGTCTTGAAAGGTTATTCTTTAGTCCTGCAAAATGCATTGTAATCTTTTGGGGGTCATTTTTAATCATCTTTTGGCAGACCATGTTCAGATAACCCATCTTCCTCTCACCGGCGTGTCCTGTCATATATTAGAGGACATGTGTGTGTTTTGTGTGTTAAAGGGCCATAAAAACCCTAAAGCACATTTTTTTTGTAGATGTTAACAGATTAACACAGCACATTAGTGTAAACGGTATTTTTATCAGCAATTGAAAAGGTGTTCTTTTGAAGTTTTGTGTGCAAATTCATTCTTCTTGTATGAAAAGCAATGTTGAAGCTGCCTCACAATGACTGGAGAGAAAGTATACATCATCTGATTCTAAGCGATTCTCCACATTTTTTCATGAGAAAGGACTGGTTCGATCCAATCACCACACTATTATTTGATTTTAATTAGATTTGATTCAAATATGATAATGTACAAAACAAAAAATAAAAATTCAGCGAGTTTGAAATGCAGCAGGATGAAGCAAAAGCTCAATAAAAAAAGGTTAAAAGTAATATGATGACCTACAGCATGTAATTATTTTTTTAGTTAAGCTTCCTCTTGTGGTAGTAAAAGTGATGACAGTGTTGTGTTGCATGGGTTGTCATGAAGCGTATGCACACATAGTTAGCATAACTGATCAAAATGCAGGTTCGCTTAAACACAATGTGTGGATTTTTAGATGGTCACTTACCCACTATTTTTCCTTTTTCAAAATCACAAAGCTGATATTTACATTTCTGCATTTAAAAACATATAAATGTACTGTTTTTTGGACTGGAATCAGCTTCATCTGGCAACACTGTTTCCATAAACAGTTATGCTCCAGACTCATTGAAAGTTCAGAAAGGTACCAAACATGTTATCAAAACAGTCAACTACAATTACAATATAATGAAGTGGCACAGTGGGTATCACTGTTGCCTCACAGCAAGAAAGTCGCTGGTTCGAGTCCCGACTTAGCCAGTTGTCATTTCTTTATGGAGTTTGCATGTTCTCCCCGTGTTGGCGTAAGTTTCCTCTTGGTGCTTCGGTTTCCCCCACACATGTGTATGTTATATATAGGTGAATTATATATAGTTGTTTGTGAATTTGAGAATGTATGGGTGTTTCCCAGTACTGGGTTGCGGCTGGAAGGGCATCTGCTAGGAAAACCATTTGCCAGAATAGTTGCCGGTTCATTCTGTTGTGGCGACCTTTGTTAAATCAGAGACTAATCCGAAGGAAAATGAATAAATGAATGAAGCACCGAGAATATTTTTGTGTGCACATAATGTTTCTTCTTCTCAGTGTCAGTATAGGGTGCACGTTCACAAGCTCTGTGCACTAATGTATATCACACATGCTCTATTAATTCCAGAACCTATTTGATTGCTAGATAGGAAATGGAAGCTGTGAAGCTCCATCACTGCCCCTCTCTCCCACTGTGGAACCTTTGACCTGCTGTCATGTCTGTGAGGTAATGTTTCCTCTTCTTTCTCAGCTGTTACAACGATACTTGAGGTTCCAGAAATACACATATCTGCAGTTCAAGATCCGTCACTTCTGTCTGAGGATCCATTTCTAAGCAGATGTTTGAGCGATCAGATGATAGGTGCGGCATTCAAGCACCTGTTTGTTTGTTGTCACTGTTCAGTGAACAGCACTGGCCATTACAGCCAATCACAACCATTTCAGTTGAGTTCAAGAAAACAATGGCCAATCACAGGGGTTTAAGAACTCTATGGGCAGCACACAAAAAAACAAGCAAGATTATTATTTGCTTTTGTGCATTTGCTCTAAATGCTCCCGCTGCCTTCTGTGCCTGTACTTGAGATTTGTTTAATACATTCAAGAAGCATGTTTTCTTTTGAGTAAAGGTTCAGTTCATATATCTGATTGCTTGTATTAAAAGCCAACATTATGTTCTTGTGAAGTGAATAGAAAACATAGGGTGGCATGGTGGCTCAGTTGTTAGCGCTGTCACCTCACTTCAAAAAGGTTAAATCTTCGAGTTGCGGCTAGATCAGGAGGGGTTTCTGTGTGGAGTTAGCTTGTTTTCCCCATGCTTGTGTGGGTTTCCTCCAGGTGCTCGGGTATCCCCCTGTCCAAAGACATGTGGTATAGGTAAATTGTTTAAAATAATATTGGTTGTGGTGTATGAGTGTGTGTGTAAATGAGAGAGTTTATGGGTGTTTCCCAGTGCTGGGTTGCAGCCGGAAGGGCATCCGCTGTATAAAATCTAGGAGTAGCTAGTAATTAATTCCGCTGTGGCAACCCCTGATGGATTCTCATTTTTAGACTAAACCAAAAGATAATGAGTGAGGCATCATCAATGTATCGTAATTCACAGTGAGATCAAATTAATCTAAATCAATGACTAGGGTATTGTAATCTAATCGAACCGTTAGATCAATAAAGGTTTACAGCCCTATCAAGGGGGTTTCCACTTATTGCTATGGAGATGGGGTTGTTTAGTGCTAATAAGAAGAGTGAGCGCAGGAGACCACAGTCAGTGTTGATACTATAAACAAAGGAAAGAGGATATTGTTTTAAATACTTCAGTATTGAAATGTATCGAAATATTGATATTTTACCGAAATAAGATCAATTCTGTCCCTTATTCTACTCTTTACCTCCCATAAACAATTATATTTTACTTTAAAGCACAAGAAAAATGTATAAATATATTTATATTTCTATATTATTTGTAATAGAATTTTGTCCTTAAATACAAACAGTCAGAACTGTACATTTGAATACTCAAGTACATGCACAGAACAGCATTAACATTTATAGCAAATAAAGAAATATAAATATATCACTTGCTTTACGAGCCCTGTCAAGGAAGTTCTTACAGCCCTTATGACTGCACACGCTCAACAGAAAGGGCTACAATTGGCTCTAACGCTCTTGTGCTGTTCACCAATGAGTGACACTGATAAACGGCAGCGGCGATCACAGCTGATCCATGATAGGAGAAAAACTCACTTTGCAGACATGCGCTCATGTCTGGATCGTAATGTATCGCTGTAACAGCTGAGAGAGGAAATGTCAAGCCAGCAGGTCAAACGGGCCACAGTAAAAGAGAGAGAAATGGAGTTTACTTTCATTTTTTCAATTACAGTAAAACAGCTTTTGCTGTATGTCAAGCATAAAAGACCGTCCAGCAAACACACACACAGTGAATTGTGCAGTTTCTGTGTTTTTAAGTAGTTAGTGTTTTAATTACTCGCGGTTGCCTCCATCGCTACAGTAAGCTACCAGTATGTGATAGAAGTGTGAAGCAGTAAAATATCGATATTCTGATGCGTAACGATACTAACCAAAGGCAAGATCATATCATTTTAAATATTTCAGTCTCGATATGTATCAGAATATTGATATTTTATTGACTTAAAACCAATTGCTTCCCTCATTCCAAACTCTTAACCTCCAGCCTCAATAAAGCTGGCTACCGTGTTTATCAGAGGCTTTTCAAAAAGCACTGCTGAAGTAAAGCAGTTTCATGACGCTTTAAAGCTATATATGGCAGCAGTGTGAAACAGCAGTCAGTCAGTCAGTCAGTCAAGACCCACCTGATCCCTGTTAAGTTCATCTGAAACAGCAGAGGATCTTTGAAGGTCAAGTGCTGCATTATTCCTGATCTCTCTCTCTGGTTCCTGTGGTGGAGGGTCAGTCAGAAGCCGCAGACCTCTTGCTGAAAGAAAGCCCTTGAAGCTTCGTGTGTGTATAGGGCCAATTTTACCCTCTCGCCAGATGTTTTGTGAGCTGGACTGATGGCTGATGTGGAACGACTCCTTGAATAACAATCTGGAGGGGCCGTTTGCTCACACGCTCACAAAGCTTCAGTGTTACTCAAATCCACAGCTGTGCCTCATTTTCAGACTACATCACCCTCTCTTCCTCCTCCCGTTCGTTCAGACTCTGAACAAGTGAAATGAATAACATTTATTCGCCAGTATTTCAAGACCGGGGGAGAAACAAGGCCACAGAACGTGCATAGCAGTAAATGGATGTACAGTTGGAAAATCTAAGGTCCAAATATAGATTGCATTTTCCCCCACGGGACGTGCAGCCGTAATAGTTGTGCAGAACACTTTGGTTACATTCGTAGCTCGATACATATTTCTGCTGTAATTGGGGACATTGGTGCTTAGATGGTGTAGTGTTTAGGATTGTTATGATCTAGTGGTGTGCACACATGCAAGTACCAAAAAGCTGAAGGGTGGAAAAAGGACAGGATTTCATCAGGACTGATTTTCATCATAAAACGCTGTTTGCAGCCTACTTTTCTTTTATAATCTGGTGTATTTGATGTGTTTTCGAGTGCAACAGGATCTTCAATGAGGGAAAGAAAAATCCATTGGGAATTGATTGGATTTTGAAAATGGAGAAGTTAAAAGCTGGAGTGAATTGCCTGAAATGAGGGGAAAAAAAGTCATTTCAGAGGAGAAGCAGATTGTTTGTGAATGTAAATTATTTAAACAACTAAGGAGTCATCCATAAAAACATCAGATTACCCTAACTGGATTTCTGGCTAATGCCACAGACACACTAGAATATGAGCATACAAAATTCTGTCATACGGTGCTGCGGAAAAGGGCAGGATTAACTTTGCAACGCAACAAACTGCGAAACCTTTTGCACGAGCTTACGTGTCTCGTCTGTCGCATTCACTTGTGTTTGAATGGAAGAGTATGGGACGAAAAGTTCAGTGTGACCGCAGCTTAACTTTTTTTCTTCTGTTTTATGGTACATTTCAAAACAAAACTAATCCAAAATTATAATGTAATCAATTATATTAAAAAAAAAAAATAAATAAATAAAATAAAAAAAAAAAATATATATATATATATATATATATATATATATATATATATATATATATATATATATATATATATATATATATATATATATATAGATATATATTAAACTAATCCAAAATTATAATGTAATCAATTATAAAAAAAAAAATATATATATATATATATATATATATATATATATATATATATATATATATATATATATATATATATATATATATATATATATATATATATAATAAAACAGCAAAATTGTAAATGTTTGTTATCAGTGATGTTTTTTTTTGTAGATATTAGTTATATTAGTAATTTCATTAGAATTTTTGTTATAGTTTTTGTAATTTTGTAGCATTTTTCATTTTTTATTTATTTATTTTGTTTTATGTCTAT
The DNA here is from genome assembly GCF_052040795.2 of Danio rerio. Lineage (NCBI taxonomy): Eukaryota > Metazoa > Chordata > Actinopteri > Cypriniformes > Danionidae > Danio > Danio rerio. The sequence goes on from NC_141022.1 coordinate 43,733,498, forward strand.
ATGGCCCACATGGGTGGGTCATTCTGCTGTGGCAACTCAAGGTGAATAAAGAGATTATTCATTCATTGATTTTCTTTATTTTCATTTTCATTCCCTTTATTAATCTGGGGTCGCCACAGCAAAATAAACTGCCAAATTATCCCGGATATTGTTTAGGCTGTGGATACCCTTCCAGCTGCAGCCCAACACTGAAAAACACCCACACACACTCATTTACAAACATACACTACAGACAATTTAGCCTACCCAATTCACCGCAACACATGTGTTTGGACTTGTGGACTCCACACAGAAATGCCAACTGACCCAGCCAGTTGGATGTTGTCTCCATGCTGCCCCTAGCAAGATGCCACCATGGGCGATCGCCGACATTGCCCATGTTTAAATCCACCACTGAAAGTAGTTAGCTAATAACCATATAATGAAATCTGGCTTATGGAATCTTTTAAGATTAGTAAATCTACACTATTGTGGAAGACTATTCACACTCTTTACATGGTTCCTTTAAGTTACTTTTACCTTGTAGGTGGTATAAAGTCCCTTTAGCAAAAATGGCTAAGTACAAGAAGACATTCCCACTGCCTTAAAAAAAAAAAAAAAAAAAATAGGATCTTAAAATAATTATGTAAGTGCATTTATGTTTTGCTGTCGTATGTGAGCTTCTGTCTAAAGACCTCTTTTTAACCCCTATGGAAATAGACAATACAGTTTATTTAATTGAATTAAATCATTTTGGTTATTAGTATAAATAATAATGTATTTAAATTTAAATTTTAAATAATTCTTATTGTCAACTAGGCTATGTCAAAGAAACTATAACCAGCTTAACCACTGTTAACAAATATGAGCAGTTTTAGGCTACTGCGTTTTACCAAAAAGTCAAAGGAGTCAGAAAGGAGAAAAACAATCGATAGTGGGATTTTAGAAAGTAAGAGATGAGAAATGAAAAAAAAAAAGGAATATTGTACAGCTGAAGTTAAACATAAATTGGGTTGCATATTGGGAAGCAGCTGCCTTATTCCTGGAGGAAATGGAAAATTGACTCCTCTGATCCACGGCGATAAATTCCAGATGTGTTTGAATGTTGTCAGAGGGACGGCTGTGTCCGTGTTGACCTCTGTGCTGACAACACCAATCACTGCCTGGAGAATTGGTAGACGCTGTACGTAGGCCCGCTGTGTTGCCATGTTATCAATAATGCAAAAGCTCCGGTGCTTTCGCCTGCAGTACGTTTCTCTCATAACCCAATTTGCACCTCAGATCCTCTCTCTGCTTTCCTGGAGGCTGCTTGCCTTTTGTCCTCTGTGAAGTGTGGTTGCTCTTGGCAGCTCAGACATTGTCGTTCTGCCACTTCAGTTCAAGGACACTAAATATCGTACAAGGAAAGGCCACTTTAAAAAGAAAGTTGGGTAATAAAATGTAGTATGACTAAAAATAATGTAAATGATCTGAAATATACTGTAGAAAACCCATGAAACCAATGCCACGAGTTGCATAGAAGTGATGTCGACTCCCCCTTTGGTTAGAGGAGCAGCTGTCAATCTCAACTAGTGGAGCAATTTTAGAATCTTTATCTTTAATCAAACTAAAAGATTTTTTTCAGTGTTGCTATTTGTTTTTTTTTTTTTGTTTTTTTTGTACAATGTATGTTTGATAAGAAATTTATATGATTGTATGTTAAAATTTGTATATGCCATGTTTTTGCCATGATTATAGGAAATGCTGCTGATATTGCATTAAAGCATAAATAAATATGAATAAATGTATTATAAATAAATATAAAATAAACAAATATATATTTATTATAAATATATTAAAATAAATAAATAAATAAATAAATAAATAAATAAATAAATAAATAAATAAATAAATAAATAAATAAATAAATAAATAAATAAATAAAAAAATAATAATAAAATCAAATCAAATAAAATATTAGGTTAGATTTAGGTGACCAACATTCAATGTATGGCCAGCATCTAAGGACAGTGTTATTTTGATGTCTAAATGTTGATTTTAGGTTGTGTTGGAAATGACCAAAATCCAATGTCGAGCCAACATCCTAAACCAAAGTTATTGTGACCTCAAATACTGACATTTATTCGTCAGGTATGGCAACCAAAATCCATCATCTGACAGACGTCAATAGTGGTAATGTCGACATAACATCAAGCAGTAACATCATTAGACATTGATATTTGGTTGTTTATAGGTTGCGTTGGAAAGTGACCAAAGTCCAACGTTGAGCCAACATCTTAAACCAATGTCATAATGATGTCAAATACTGACATTTATTCATCAGGTATGTCAACCAAAATCCAACATCTTATAAACGTCATAATGGTAATGTCGACACAACATCAAGTTGTAACATTCTTAGACGTGGATATTTGGTTGTTTTTAGGTTGTGTTGGAAAGTGACCAAAGTCCATTGTCGAGCCAACATCCTAAACCAATGTCATAGTGACTTCAAATACTGACATTTATTTATCAGGTATGGCAACCAAAATCCAACGTCTTAAAGACATCATAGTGGTAATGTCAACAAAACATCAAGCTGTAACACCTTTATACATTGATATTTTATTGTTTTTAGGACGAGTTGCCAAGTGACCAAAGTCCAACGTCGAGCCAACATCCTAAACTAACGTCATAGTGACGTCAAATACTGACATTTATTCATCAGGTATGGCAACCAAAATCCAACGTCTGATAGACATCATAGTGGTAATGTCGACACAACATCAAGCTGTAACATCATTAGATGTTGATATTTGGTTGTTTTTAGGTTGCGTTGAAAAGTGACTAAAGTCCAACGTTTAATGAAGTTTTATTCGTCCACAGGAATCTTTCTAGTCTTTTCTTCCCTCGTCTTATTACTAGGAAAGCAGCAAAGACCTATACTGCATCTCTTTAAGCCCTTCGTAATATCAGCACATCCAAATGCAACACAATGAGACATCATTTTATTTTGTATTCAGAGTTTGGGTGACATAAAAATAGCAACAGGAAGTGCCTATAGCTCAAATGACAAATATCTTTCATGTCTCTTTTGTCTTTCATTGGTTTCTACTACATATTTCAGTAATGGGCAACATTTACATTATATAAAGCCTTATAAGTCTAAATAATCAATGTTTCTTTGAAGCCACATAGGCTGATTTAATACCTTCATCATAGTTCAGTCATTTTGAGGCTGCTGATGTGTCTGTTATTTAACAGATTCAACACAATCATGTAACATCATGCTTGATTTTTTTATTTTTATTTTGTGTGAGTGTGTGTGTGTGTGTTTCCGTGTGTGTGTGTTTCCGTGTGTGTGTTTGCATGGTGAATGCAGGACCAGAGCGTGTGATATGAGATATGTGCATGTGTGATGTATTGGAGAGGGTGAGCAGGTGATAAGTATCGCTCTGAATTGATTAGTCTGTCAGATGAGGTAAAGATCTGCACCTGCTTCATCAAACACCGCTTCACCCCCACAGATTTATAACATTCGCCACCACCCCCACCTCTACCCGCCATTACACTGCTGGAAAACCGACTCAGCAGCCCTGCTGGAAACAGCCGCCTCCGTGACCATTTACTGTATGAGTAGCGTAAGGTGTATTCTCATGCTGTGTCCAGCTGGTCGTGTAGTGTTACAGGGCTAGACTTTTGATAATCGGCACAAAGTCACTTTCAAGTTCGTTCTGGGCCAGAACTCACTTAAAAAAAATGTTTGAGCGCATTTGACCAGAATATATCCGTTTAACTCCTTGTGGCTAAAAAAGCAATGGTAGTGAAGACTTACATTGCTTCTCTTTTTTTTATATATATATGTGGCATCACACCAGCAATTTTTTTACTAAAATTCTGTATTAGGATTAGTTATTTCCCCACAATTATTATTTTAAAAGGACAATAGATTGATGATGGTAGCTTTACATGCAACTGTTTTTATGTTTTTATCATTCATTTACTTGACCAGTATTTTTGGCAGAACTATAAATGCAAGCTTTTGAAAATAAGATTCAAAGACATTTTTTTTTATTGTCACTGTGTGTAGCTTAAAATATATGTTATGCTAACTAAGTTTCTGCTTTTGCTTGGCAAAGTATCATGTCACTCACTCTAGATTACTCGCAGGACTCGTAAAGATGTGACTGAGGCGAATTCCGTGGATTTGCATTAAATAAATCCTGCGTTCAGCATCTTATATTGCTTCTCTGTGAAAATGTACATGTTTGCATTGACTTTTTATGTAATCCACTAAAGCATGAATACTTAAATATGCATTCCGTGTGAATCTAGCATTAGAAATAGGCAATAAGGTCTTTAACTATAACACAATATATTCCAGTATTTGTTGTGATAATGACATCAATACCGGTAATTCCTTATTATCCATAGGTGTAGCATTTATGTCATTTGTTAAATTCAATTTATTTTCATACACTGGAACCCCCATCCCCCCCCACAAAAATAAATAAATAAATAAATAAGGTAACTCAAACCATTTAAGGGAAACTGATTGCAACAAACCATTTAAGTTAAAAAAATAATCCTAATGAGTACTGTAAACTTAATCCATTTAAGTAAATGAAGCAATTTGAACACAGTAAAACCCAATAAATAAAGAGAACTCAAACCAACAGAGCACTGGACAACCCAATAAGTTAAGGCAACTCAAACCATTTGAGGAAACCAATTGCAACAAACCATTTGAGTAAAAAAAAAAAAACTATTTGGGTACTGTGAACTTACTCCATTTAAGCGGAAGTAATGCGGTATTTATTAATTCATTACCTTTAACACTGAGTTCAAAACTCTTTTCAAATGAGTAGAATTAACTTTTAGTTCATTTTGAGTTAACTACACTTATTTCATTCAGTAAAGTTGACTGTCGTATTTTACAGTGTAGTCATTTTAAAAGCATTACCTATCATTGTAGCTGAGGTAAAAGCAGATAGAACAGATAAACGGATTACAAATGAAATCAACAAACACATGATTGTGTTAATATATAGTATATTTGTGCCCTTGCTATTTTTTTTTTAAGAATAAAGTGTTTTGCAATGCTAATTGACAAAAATTGTATAATTTCTTGCTAATTCTGTGACATGAAACCACATCTGGTTGCAAAAAAGGATTCGAACACTTGTGATACTACACTCCTGAATTTGGAGTCAAAATGATTCAGTAAATCTATTTTTTTTTCTCAAGTTTTTTTTTTTTTTTTTTCACTTTGGTCAATTAGTGAAGTGTTGTTCCTAGGCTCCACTGGCTTGCTTGTTTTGGGACTTTTGCAGCTGCGCATCAATAGATTTGCTCTTCAATATTTGGACTTTCAGCAGTGACAATTAAACCACACTGAACTGAACTAAACTGAACTTCAACTCTGAAAACTGACGTTACTTCTATGTTAAGCTGCTTTAAAACAATCTACATTGCGAAAGGGCTATAGAAATAAAGATGATTTAAATTGAATTGTTTGTAAACAGGCTCATAGATGCTTTTTTGCACACAAGCTGCTGTAGTACATTTATTCATTGCACAGATCAACTGTTGATGGCGATAAGACATCCCTATTATATCAGTACACAAGCAATTACCATTGTATTGTTTATTTACTTTAAATCCATTTAGGGTTTAAGCTATTTTCCCCCCAGCCAGGAAATCTTGTTATCTATTGAACAGTCACAATCCCTTCCAGCGAATGAGTAAATATCACCAAACAGTGTGACATTTGTGATGAAACTGAGCTTTGCATGATGGACCAGTTCCAAATGTTAGAATCCGAGAGATTCACCATTGATCCCTGCGGGGAGATTCAGTTTTACGCCCTGGATGGAAAAAGCGAAAGCAAAATCAATCCGCCAAAGCTGTTGTGAAATATCAGCGAGCCAGCAGTTGTGTAACCAAAACAATCTGATGTACCCCTTTTACTTAATTTCCTCCAAAATACTAGCTGTAATACCAAAGGCCACTTTCTGTCAGTGCTCACTGCTAAGTGATTTGAGATCTCTGTAAAGCGACCACGGCGGGGGTTAGTATTAGCAGTTATTAGCGTTCTGCATTTGAGAGGCGGTGAGCTAATCAGTGCTAATCGTGGCAGAGCAGTGTCTGTGTGCGCTGTAGCGATCTGTGGTCATACTGTGAGCAGAGCGTGTAAGCTGTGGTGTTCAACAGCTTCATTACACCGCGCTGCGAGTCGGACATTGCTGTGCTAATTATAGACAGAGCACTTTTCTGTGCCTGCATTTGATCATGCTGTCGGCCCAAGCGGACAATTACTGTTAATCTGCTACCCTGGCAAAAGAGGTGAAAAGCTAACCCTTTTGCTGCATTTGTTTGTTTTTAATAAACAAGATCATTTAGATTAATCATAGGGGGACTTTCAGACAGATGTCACCACCTTTTGATTGGCTCTTGTCTGATGCCTAACTTGCATAATGGTTAGCATCGCTGGTCTATCAGATGATATGCGTTTAAATAACAGTGATGTGGGAGCGCAGCACAGAAAGAGTGAGCACATTGTTGGTCTTCAGACTACCTCCAGCCCCATTTTATTTTAAGTTCGTCCCTCTCAATAATTCATAACCTCTGTCCCGAGAGCGCACAGTCACACGTTCACAAGTCTCGCAGCCCGTTTATCAGCGGCACCACACTGTTCGTTCTGACCATCCTCCGTCCTGTAGACCACTGTTTATTTATCCAGCTCGTGAGCTGTAGTGGCCACAATGGTTTAAAAGATGAAAATATGGACAGTTGAAAATGTATGGCTGGCAAAATATTCAGAATATTTCTTAAATTTTTATTTATTTTTTTGTTGGTCTAAACTTAAAAAGGATGATTATATTGGCTTGTTTTGTGTCTATTATTTTGTCCATTATTAGCCATTTCTAATGCTAATGCTTGGATTTGAAAATAAGTATATTTTTCAGCAAAGGCTCATTCTGAAAACGTAGCCCTATATACATTCCTGGAGATTGTGAATTATGTAGCCAAAATTATTTTGCCTTTAAAGCTAATACTATAGGGCGGTATGAAAACGTTTTTCTTTTTGCGCTACCACCTGACCGCATACCTCTGTATAGATGTCTTTCCTGCTGTTACCAGTTTATCCAGTAGCTTGCCATGTACATCTGTGAACTTAAGACGCAGAAAAGAGTTACTCATACAGTTCGAGTCTGGTAAAGAACGGTTTCTGAAAGCTTTTAAGACAAAAACAAAAATAAGTCAAATTAAGTCAAAAGATAAAACAAACAAGTCAATAACAGGGTGAGAATGAGGTACAATCTGAAATTGTTGTAAAAACCAGGCGAGAGCTTTTGTTTTTCTGGATTGTTATTTAAAACTGTCGGTTGGGTTTAGGGAAGTGGGTGGTTGCTGGTCAATCGGTGCTTTTAAAAACACTATTGGTTGGGTTTAGGTAAGCAGGATGGTGGGTCAGTTGATTGATCAGTCAGTCAGTCATTTGACAGTGGCCTCTAGTGGATTTGCGTGAGAACAGCAGGTGTGAATGGCACTTGCGAGAGAAATTTAGATCTCAAAAAGTGTACACAGCTGCCTCTGGTGGATTCGCAAAAAGAAAAACTGCAAATAAATGTACCTCCTGGAATGTATTTGGCACTCTCCAGTAATGTATATAGGGCTACGCTATCAGAATGAGCCAGTGTTGATATTTTTGCAGACTTTATTTACTGTCTTTCTAACTAAGCCCAAACAAAATATTACATGTATTATTACTCTTAATTCTTTGTGTGCTTGCTCTTACATTGTATTAATTGCTGTTTTTACAGTGTGTGTACAGCTATATCAAATATTAAGAAGATCAACATACTTCAGTGATGCATTACAAATCACAGTAGTTTAATAAACTTCTGCCATTACAAATAGTATTTAAAGGGATAGTTCATGCAAAATGGAACATTCTGTCAGAATTTACTCACCCTTCTCTTGTTAAAAACTTGAGAAAACAGGAGTTTCTTTCTGCCATTGAATACAAAAGAAGTTATTTTGAAAAACCAGTAACAAAGTCCCTTTAAGGCAAGTCATTTCAATTGGCGACCATCTTCGAAACACCTCTTGTATCCTCGGGCATTTTGTTGAAGCAATGAAACTTCAAATTCTTCAATATTATAAAGAATATATAAGATTAAATTTCATGTTAGAAATCACCAATAAAATTAAAATAAAATTAAAATAAAATAAAAATTTAATTAAAGTCTCTATAATTTCATTTCTAAACATTCAAATCACAAAAAAATCTCCAGAAACTCACATCTGGTCCGAGCCCCTCCCCCAGAGAATTGTCATTAAATAGCCATGGCTGATTGGCTCCTATAATAGAAGGTGAGGCTTCATTCGCCATATTGACTAGTCTTTGCCAGTAATCATTGACTTCAATTGTATTTATTTTACTTACTATGGAAGTCAATGGTTACCAGCTTCTAATATACTTCTAAAATACATTTTTTTGTGTGTGTTCAACAGGAGAGAAATTCTGGAAAATAATTTGGTACCGCTTAAGAGAATTCAAAAAGTCTGTTTTTTGGGGGGATATCACATAATGCTATTTTTTTATTTCATTTATTTAATAGTGCAAAACATTATTTAATAACTCAATCTATGCACAATATATGTATATATCAGTTTCATCAAAAAACAACTTCTTGAAAAGTTTTGCCTTTTTAGTTATCCTCCAGGATAGAACAATGATCTAGTTTTATTTTTGCAACATAGTCACAGGAAAAAATTCGACTAGACATGGCAAGCAGAGGTGTCAGATATATATTTTTTTTTTCAATGATCATAAAGAGCATGTCTGGAAAGCTTCCTGGAGAGTTCCTTGACTCAAATCAGTCCAGGACAATAGAATGCAGCGGGCTGCCTCGAAGGGCGAAACCCGGATATTACTGCGCTTATCAACGAGGAAGAGCTCATCAGGGTTCATTTGTACTCTCAAAGAAACGGACACTAAAATCCCTATCAGCCAGACTGAATAGAGCGAGCTTTTCCTATTAATTCTGACAGAGGGAGCATATGCTTCATCTGAATCACTATGCAGTTTTCAATCTGAAATCCATAACCTCCCATCTGAAGATGAAGGAAACAATGGCCCGCGGACAATCTGCCAGCTTTTGGAGCTAGAGTTTGGCGGTGTGTGAATGAGTGAATAGGGATGAGATATTGTGTCAGGTCATGCCTGTTATCAGTGTTTGATAGTGTCTTCTCTCTCGTGTGTGTGTGTGTTTCTGAGGAAGAATCACTTGTCATGTGGAGCAGGGGTCAGATGAATGGAATCAGAGTGTAATTTGACCACACCTGATACCTTATAATAACAACAAACCAAAATTAATTTCACTCTGGATCTTGGGATTTCAGTTCTATCAACTAAAAAGATAAGGCAGGAAGGGTTTTCGCTCTCACTTACTGTATATGTTATTGGGTGAACATCATTTACTTTTTCATTTACTTTGATACCCTACTTTACAAAATGCTTTTCTTTTTGAAATTATCATTGATACGTAGTTCATTCAGATAAAAATAAAAATTAGGTATTTAACAATTTACATTCTGCATTTGGTAGGTATGACATGCTTTGTATAAAAAAGCTATTAGAGGCCATGCAATAATGTAAGGAACACAAAGTTAGGAAAAAGTGTTACAAAGTGTCTCATCCTCAAAACACACTCGTATCTGAACTACAGAAGAAAACTCTAACCCGTCCTCAAACAAAACCTTCACAAACACATTGACAAAACATTAAAATGTAATTATGATGAAAAAACTTAAAACTGAGTTCAACCTCTAAACTAAACTTCAATGATATTTGGCCCTAAACAGAACAACACAGTTGGCAAATCATTTATCATTAAAACAATTAAAAGAAAAGCACATTCTTTCTAAATATCGCCTCAGTCATCATGACCTAGACATAGAAAAGGGCAAACGTAAAAAATCCTGGAATCCTAAAGAACAGAGAATATGGAAACAGTGTGACAGAAATCAAATAGAGGATGAGACACACTGCCTTTTGCTCTGCTCCAAATACACCACAACAAGAGAAATATTTTTCCCCAATTTGAAACATACATTTATTATATTTTTAACTTAAATGATTCAGAAAAACTTGCACTTAGAGAAAAAAGAAATTAACGTTTAAACTGGCTGCAAAATATGTATTGTATACATCACACCATAAGAAATGATTCATGTGTCTTATTTAATTAATCTAGAATTTTATTATTATTATTATTATTAATAATTCATTCATTCATTCATTCATTCATTCATTCAATCATTCATTCATTCATTCATGTTCTTTTCAGCTTAGTACCTTTATTAATCTGGGGTCGCCACAGCGGAATGAACTGCCAACTTATCTAGTATGTTTTTACATAGCGAATTCCCTTCACCTGCAACCCATCTCTGGGAAACATTCATACACACTCATCTACACTCATAAACTACGGACAATTTAGCCTACCCAATTTACTTGTTCCACATGTCTTTGGACTGTGTGGGAAACCGGAGCACCCGCAGGAAACCCATGCAAATGCAGGGAGAACATGCAAACTCCACATAAAAACGGCAGCATACCCAGCCGAGGCGAGAGGCAAGAACCGAGGCAAGAAGCGACCTTCTTGCTATGAGGCAACAGCACTTCCTACTGCGCCACTGTGTCACATATTATTATTATTATTATTATTATTATTATTATTATTATTATTATTATCAAATATATCATCTATTTATTTTTTTCATTTCTGTTTTATTTCCTTTTTTTGCCATTTATTTCTTATTTACTGTAAAGTTTATTAATTTGATGATGTTAATATATTACATATCTTATACATATTTGAATTGCTTTGCCAATACTGTATTAAATATCATGCCAATAAAGATCTTGCTCTTGAACAGAAAGTTAGTTAGTATTATTTATTTATTTATTTATTTATTTATTTATTTATTTACAATAAGTCAATTTACTGTTTTTTTATTTAAACAATCTAATTAATTTATTAAACTCATTAAACCAATCTAATAATAATAATAATAATAATAATAATAATAATAATAATAATAATAATAATAATAATAATAATAATAATAAATAATAATAATAATAAAATAATATTTTCATTTTATATACATTATATACTATTACTACTACTACTACTACTACTACTACTACTACTATTACTACTACTACTACTACTAATAATAATAATAATAATAAGAAGAAGAAGAAGAAGAAGAAGAAGAAGAAGAAAGAAGAAGAATAGTTAAAATAGTTTATAATGTCATTAAAATAAAAAAATATATATATTTGTTTTTTTCAGGTTTTTATTTTTAATTTTTATAATAAACCATGGAAGACGTTTCTTTTTTTCTGTCAGAATACCAAAAGTAAACTTTTATTTTGAAATACTGTTGACATAAACCACAGTTATACTCGGGAGCATGTTACAATTTCAAATCCAACCTAGTTTTTTCAGGTATATTCTGATGCTAAACAATTATGCATTCTCAGACATTGAAAAATATTACCGACCAACTGGTGAGTGACCCCATAAAACATATAAGTTTACATTGCCTTTCCCACTAGACACTTGTTTCTGGAAATTTGCTTAAAAAAGTCCATACTGTTTGGTACATCGAATGTTACTCTAAACCATTTGATCAGACCAAGTGAATGTGTTTCTCCTGGTTCCCACTGAGCAGAGTATAAAATGGTCTGGTTTTGTAGAGTTTGGTTGGACTTCTGGTCTCCCAGTGAGGTTTGGATAGCAGGGGGTTGTTTGTATTTCTTCATGTCAGATATTTCACGCAATGAAGAGCTCAGAAGGAGGGTGCAGAAAGCTGGGCCGCAGCTTTGCAGGCCTTTATTTAACTGCTGCTCAGTTTGTCCTGTAAATGGCACAGAGCGGGATATAGTCTTAGCGTTCCTCCATCGAAGAAAACGTACATGGAAGGAAAACTACTTATGCCCACAAAAACTGACCCGCCGCAAGGGATGTGTAAACTGACATACTGCACCTTACATCTGTCAGTGTGTTTATATAGCACTAAAATCGGTCTTGTTTGCTGATAGCATGCTAATTGCACGCTAATTTTAATAGGAAACGTAACTAAAATCTGACTTTTAATGTTAAAGTGTTACAATTTGGTCCTCTGTCCATCTACTCGCCCAGAAAATGTGAATAAGCAAGCATCCTTCTTAACCCAGAATATGTGTATAAAGGACAACCAAGTAACTTTGTTTTGGTTAGCCTCTCTATGCAAGCATGAGGTACAACCTGCTATTCAGATTTTGCTCAAACATAGGAAGGGTAATTTTATATTTGCTCAAATTTTAACCAGACTGCATCACCAACAATAGTCTGTTGGGTCAAAGCAAGGATATCACTTCATATTTGGAGAATGTTTTCAAATTTCCTTTATAAATGTGCTTGTTTTGTAAAGCTAATGTGGCTAAATTTAGCATTTTCTCTGACTGTATTCACAGAGACCATAATTGTTGTTAGATTGACGCTAAACATGCTTGTCATTCTATTATGTATTAAATGCACATATACAATAACGATATGTGTGTAGTACTAACAGTGGGATGTTTATTTGTAAAAGCAACAGCTAATTTGCATTTAAAGGGACACACACACAAAGATTGAGTGCTTTTCCCCACATCCAAACAGAGCAAATTTGTTAAGCAATTATAAATGGTCTGTGGAATATATTAAGTTGAAACTTACAAGCACATTCAACAGATATTTACAGTATTTATAAAAAAGGGGCATTACATTCTCCATTTTAGGGACCATCATTATCTAGTACATCTTTTTTTCGGAAAGCACTACATTCGCTTGCTTGATTAGCATTTTACGCTAGTTGCTGAAGATAAAGTGTCACGACACATTGTGTGGATGTTGACTTTGGTAAGAAAGAAAGCATCTGCTTCTGTGGAGAAGGATGTAAATGTGAATGTGGAGAGAGAAAGCGAACGGTCTCCAGACGGCAGACGCAAGGCTGAAGCACCTGCCGCAGCAACGTGAGTCCCAGCCTGCAGCGTTAAATATTTACTGCTCATCCTCACACATGACAACACAGATCACACAGCCGGCTCCATCACTCGCTCCACAGCCTGCACCGGCCCCGCTCTGCTTTTATCACTGCTGTTCCATAGTAAGCTGTTTTCTTCACCTTGCTGTTTTTAAAGTTTGACTCTAATAACCGTACTGTTTAGTTTGTCAGTCTTTCACCACTTTCTATTGTAAGGGAATAAAAAGGTAGAAAAAAACAAGACACAAAATAATATGGTGATTATTTTGTGTAGTTAATATTCTAATAACTATAATAATTTAGTGTACTTTTCCAAACGCTCAAATAATCACTATAAATTGTAAAAAAAAAAAAAAAAAAAGTACAAATTACTTTTAATGGTAAATATATAATACTTTACAATACTTAATACCTAAATAGTTATCATATTTAAGAATTATTTATTTAAGAATTATTATTGATACCTAAATATAAATAAATTGCATATTTTTAACTAAGAAATCACTAATAATTATCCAAAAGCTATGAAATAAATAATACATATTATTATATTTCAAAATACTGTGCTTTTATAAATTAAATTATTAAACATATTAAAGAAACAATTAATCATCATATAATCATCATCATTATCTTTTATATATTTTAGAACAATACACTCACTGGTCACTTTATTAGGTACACCTGTCCAACTGCTCGTTAATGCAAAATTTTAATCAGCCAATCACATGGCAGCACCTCAATGCATTTAGGCATGTAGACATGGACAAGATGATTTGCTGCAGTTCAAACCAAGCATCAGAATGAGGATGATTTAAGTGACTTTGAACGTGTACCAGATGGGCTGGTCTGAGTATTTCAGAAACTGCTAATCTCTATAGGATAAATCTCTAGGGTTTACAGAGAATGGTCAGAAAAATAAAATATCTAGTGAGCGTCAGTTCTGTGTGCGCAAATGCCTTGTTAATGCCAGGGATCAGAGAATGGCCAGACTGGTTCGAGCTGATAGAAAGGCAACAGTAGCTCAAATAACGACTTATTACAACCGTGGAATGCAGAAGAGCATCTCTGAATGCACAACACGTCGCAACTTTAGGCGGAAGGGCTACAACAGCAGAAGACCACACCAGGTGCCACTCCTGTCAGCTAAGAACAGGAAACTGAGGCTACAAGTGGCACAGACTCACCATAATTGGACAATAGAAGATTGGAAAAACGTTGCATGGTCCGAAGAGTCTTGATTTCTGCTGTGACATTTGGATGGAAGGGTCAGAATTCGGCATTAACAACATGAAAGCATGGATCCATCCTGCCTTGTATCAACGGTTCAGGCTGGTGGTGCTGGTAAAATGGTGTGGGGGATATTTTCTTGGCACACTTTGGGCCCATTAGTATCAATTGAGCATTGTGTCAACACCACAGCCTACCTGAGTATTGTTGCTGACCATGACTCAAATGGCCTTCACAGTCACCAGATCTCAATCCAATAGAGCACCTTTGAGATGTGGTGGAACGAGAGATTCGCATTATGGATGTGCAGCCGACAAGTCCTTCAGCAGCTGCGTGATCCTATCATATCAGTTCGGAAAAAAATCTCAAGAATATTTCCAGTACCTTGTAGAATCTATGTTACGAAGGGTTAAGGCAGTTCTGATATCAAAAGGAGTTCCAACCCAGTTCTAGTGTACCTAATAAAGTGGCCGGTGTTTTTATAATATGTTTATAAAATTCTATACATGCAATTTTTTAAATTATTAGTTGTATTATTGCAGCACTGAAAATAAGATATATTGATCACATATTCAAATTGCCTTACATTCCAAGAAGCTACTTTTTTCAATGTTTTTACAGTTTTCATAGAGTTGATACAAATCTGAAATTAATTGATGTGAAAATGGCATCACAAATACAGGCTCTTGTTCTGCATGGACACTGACACTCTAGTATACAGTATGCTTTTAATGCACTCAGAAATGATTTAGCAGAATCGACACACGCTGCAGTCCAGCACACAAACTCTTTTTCTTCCTCCTCCTGCTCTTTCTCATTTCTTTAGGCTCAGTTCCTGAACACACGCTGCGTCCAGCTATACACACATAAGCAGAAAAGCAGCTGGGATCGATTTGGGTTTTGTAGTGTGTTTGGGTGATTATAGTGTCTGTAGGCATGCATGAAATTAGTGAGTGATTAGGGTGGCTCACTGCTGACTATCTGGACTCCAGCTTTAATTCTGGATCACGGCGACTCAGACATCCAGCTGTGATTCACCTCGCTCACTGCTTTCACTGTGAGACGACGCTCAGAGGGGGAAAAAAATGGAGTAGCTACAGTAGAGAAAAAACTGGAAGATGAGAGAAGAAAGGCTCAGAAGAAGGAGCTTTTCTTCTCTTATTTCCCAGTTTATTCAATTTATAATCATTCCATTATATCTTCTATCTCACAGGCCTGTCAGAATGGCTGAAAATGCTAAAAAAATAATTTTCTTAAATATTAGTTCAATTCAATTTAGGTTTAAAGAGTTAGTTCACCCAAAATGAAAATTGCCTCACCATTAACTCTTCCTCATGTGGTTTTAAACATTTATGAGTTTTTTTCTTCTGTTAAACACAGACAAAAAAAAGTTCTAAAAAAGGCTGGTTGAAAATACCCATTGACTTCTATAAAAAAACATAGAAGTCAATGGGTACCATCATACTCTAAAAAATGCCAATTTATTTAAACTCAAAATAGTTATAATATGGACTAACACAAACATTGGGTTTAATTTGGTGTTTTTAGTATAATTAAAAAATTAACCCAGCAGTTGGGCTAGTTACACCCATAATTGGGTTGAAATAGCCCAGCATTTTTGCCTTTTTCAAAATAACTTCTATTGTATTCAGTAGAAGAAATAAACTCAAATATGTTTTAAACTAGTGAAGAGCGAGCAAATGACAGAGATTTTTATTTTGGGGATGAACAATTCCTTTAATGTTATAGGATAAAATTACAGCATTTTTACTTGCATGTCCACAAGAGGGGGCACAGTAATGAAACGTAAAACAAATCAATCATTGTTATTGAAATAAAATAACATTCACTTTTTCAATTGTGGAACTTTACAAACAGTTGTTTTTAAATAAGATAAAACTGACATTCAGAGAAAATATATCTTCCTGTATATCTACAAATTGTTTGTCAAAAATAATCAGATGTTCAACTTGGTCACCAAATGTTGAGCGCTCTTTTGTCGACATTTTTTCCAGCGGATCAAAGCATGTGGTCAAATCTCATCGAAATGCCCGGTACTATTTGGTCAAGTATGCTTTTGTCAGCTGGGAAATATTTAATGTAGAAACATAAAATATTTTTGTCACTAACTACGAAGTAATGTCATCGTGCAGTGTAACTTCTCATTCATACATAACCATCTCACAACTTCTTGCACTATTTTGTTTCATTTTTTGTTTGCGTGCCCGTGTGTGTGTGTTTGTGTCTGTATTTAAACGACATCTAATAGACATCCAAACACAGACGTCTTTGCTAAAACAAGACTGAATTCCATCTGTCAGTGAAAATCTAACAGATGTCTAACAATAGTGACTATTATGAGATATCTATTAAAATTTTAATTTAGCCTGGTTAAAACTGAGAGGTACATTTGGATGTCAATTAGACATCTTTTAAATGTTGCTGAACAGAAATGCATTCTTCTTTTATTTAATGAATAGTTTAAATGTTAATTTTTATTTGACAGCCCTATTATCCAAACAGCTGGTTGAAAATACCAATTTGTGTCCATGTAGAGCCACTAATTCTTAACATTTACAATAGAAGTCAATGGTTATAGTCACACTCTAAAAAATGCCGGGTTATTTCAACCCAAATTAGGTACAATATGGACTAACCCAATCATTGGGTTAAATTTGGTCCTTCTTTTTTAATTCAATGAATAATTTAAATTTTGGTATTTGTTTGACAGCCCAATTATCTAAACAGTTGGACGATATGACTCTTTTTCAGAGAACTTTGTAGAATTTTTTACCCTCTCTCTCTCTCTCTCTCTCAACCCATTTAGCATTCACATCATTTATGGGCAGATTTGGAGTGTGTGTGTTTGTGTGTGTGTGTGTGTGTGTGTCCTGCTGTGTCTGTCTGTCAGACGGTGACCCTCAGCCCTCTGTAGCGTCTGCACTAATATTTATTTAATTTTCAATGGCCAGCACAATGCCGAGAGGTCAGGGAGGAAAAACAATCACAAACTGGCAGACGGAGACCAAAGCTTGAGCTCTGACTCCCTGACCGTCTCTCAAGGTGTCTGTGTTTCTAGACGTTTTCCTTATCTTTTTGATTGATTGAAGACTGGGCAGCAAGTCATGTTTGTAGAATTTCAGAATTCATAACACACACACGTACTCTCATACATGCATGTGCTTGTAACTATTTTCTTCAAGGCAAAAACAATTTATTGAACATGAAAATCGGATGGACTGCATTTGGTAGGTATTTTTTATCACAACATGCACTGTAAAAGAGATTTGTTGACTTTACTTAAAAAAAGTGAAGTAAACCCATTGCCTTACTCATAAAAATGTAGTTAAAGTTTAATTGAACAGTTTTTGGTTACAGCATTCGCTCAAGTAACTAATAGTTTTTTACATAACATAACTATAATATAACTATATATGAAATTAATAAAATACATTAGTACATTTACATTAATAAAAGTATTTGATTTAACTTGTTTTGGTCAACAATAAAAACTAAGATGCTTTTATTTCAGGATAAATGTGACATTTATTATTTTTTTTGTGACATAACATGTGACATATTGGCACTGGTGGGGGCACTAACGCATGCCTCCCACCAGTGCCGATATACAGCCATATCGCACTGCTACTGCTATATATATATATATATATATATATGTATGTATATATATATATATATGTATGGACGTATGTATGTATGTATACATATATATATATATATATATATATATATATATATATATATATATATATACAGTTGAAGTCAAAATTATTAGCCTCCTTTTTATTTTATTTTTATTTTTTTAAATATTTCCCAAATTATTTTTAACAGAGCAAGGAAATTTACACAGTATGTCTGATAATATTTTTTCTTCAGGAGAAAGTCTTATTTGTTTTATTTTGGTTAGAATCAAAGCAGTTATAAATTTTTTTAAAAACATTTTTGGGACAAAATTATTAGCCCCTTTAAGCTAATCATTTTTTCGATAATCTACAGAACAAACCATCGTTATACAATAACTTGCCTAATTACCCTAACCTGCCTAGTTCACCTTATTAACCTAGTTAAACCTTTAAATGTCACTTTAAGCTGTATAGAAGTGTCTTGAAAAATATCAAGTAAAATATTATTTTCTGTCATCATGGCAAAGATAAAATAAATCAGTTATTAGAAATGAGTTTTTAAAACTAGTATGCTTAGAAATGTGCTGAAACAATCTTCCCTCCATTAAACAGAAATTGGTGAAAAAAATAAACAGGGGCGCTAATAATTCAGGGGGGCTAATAATTCTGACTTCAACTGTATATATATATATATATATATATATATATATATATATATATATATATATATATATATATATAATATATATATATATATATATGTATATATATATATATATATATATATATATATATATATATATATATATATATATATATATATATATATATATATATATATATATATACACACAGATTTATTTTATGTTTGTCATGATGACAGTGATTAATATTTTACTTGATATTTTTCAAGACACTTCTATACAGCTTAAAGTGACATTTAAAGGCTTAACTAGGTTGATAAGGTGAACTTGGCAGGTAAGGGTAATTAGGCAAGTTATTGTATACTGATGGTTTGTTCTGTAGACTATCAAGGAAAAAAAAATTGGCTTAAAGGGGCTAATAGTTTTGTCCCAAAAATGTTTTTTAAAAAATTAATAACTGCTTTTCTTCTAGCTGAAATAAAACAAATAAGACTTTCCCCAGAAGAAAAAAATATTATCAGACATACTGTAAATATGTCATTGCTCTGTTAAAAATCATTTGGGAAATATTTAAAAAAGAAAATAAAAATCAAAAGAGGGCTAATAATTCTGACTTCAACTATATATATATATATATATATATATATATATATATATATATATATACATATATATACATGTACATATATACATATAAATATATACAACACACACATATTATGTAAATACAAACTTTTTTTTGAATGTGTTTAATCATGGTTCATTTTTGCCTTGCACTAATGATAATTATACAATTTTGTAAAATTATTGAAACTAGAATTAATTAGAAAAATAAACCAAATGTTTTTTTTTTTTTTTTTTTTTTCCCTAAATAAACATGCTCTAGAACAGTTTTTACAGTTGAGCAACATGTCAAAGCCCAAGTGGCTCATCCCACAAACTGCTGTCCCAATGATTGACATGTTTTTTGGTAGATTGGACTAAATCAGAAAGGCATTCGTTCATCTAAATAATTTAACTAGCTCACATGAGTCATGGCAAGCTCACTTTTTTTTTTTTTTTGCGCTAGTGAGGCTGTGTGTGTTCATGTTTGAGGATGTGAATTCTTGTGCATGTTTTATCCATTATGAATGTCACTCAAAGCTTGACCCGGGCAGTCTGGGATATTTAACCCTCTGACTCTCCGATGCCCAATTGCAGAGTTTGGACATTTTGAGGATAATCAGCAGATTAACTCATCTGACTGAATTGGGCTGAGAGGGCAGAAGGTCACAGAGAACTGCTGTGTGAGATCTGTGAGTTAAAAACAGTGGCCGACTTGCAACTAAATATTATGATCTTTTTTTTTTTTTTTTTAAACAAGACAATGAGAAGGCCCAAACGAGAGGTGTATTTAATCATGATACATCATAGCCATTGTAATGAGATGCAATCTAAATATACTATAATAATAACATTCATTCATTCATTCAATTTTTTTCGGCTTACTCGCTTTATTAATCAGGGGTCGCCACAGCGGATGGTTGCCCTTCCAGCTGCAACCCAGTACTGGAAAAGACCCATACACACTCATTCACACACATGCACTACCAATAATTTAGCTTACCTGATTCACTTATATAGCATGTTTTTGGACTTGTGGGGGAACTCTGAGAACCCTGAGTAACTGTAATTATTTTAAATGTTAAATTTAAATATGATAAATTTTCAAACAAATAATCAAATTATTATTATTATTATTATTATTATTATTATTATTATTATTATTATTATTATTATTATTATTATCATTATTATTATTATTATTATCAAAATTATAATTAGTGTGAATGTTATATGTAAATATTATAAATGTTCTAACAAATAATCAAAAATATTGTTGTTCAAATTACCGGGCTCACAGTTTTAATAATAATAATAATAATATTAATAATAAATATGCTACAACTACTACTACTACTACTGCTACTACTACTACTACTACTACTACTACTACTACTAATAATAATAATAATAATAATAATAATAATTATTATTATTATTATTATTATTAATATTATTATTATTATAAAAAAATGTAATTATTGTAAATGTTATATGTAAATATTATAAACATTCAAACAAATAATCAAATTATTTGTTGTTGTCACAACAATCACCAGGCTCACAGCTTTAATAATAACAATAATAATAATAATAATAATAATTGTTTAATTTTAAATGTTTAATCAAACAATAAAATAACAGATTCTTGTCAAAATTTATTTATGGATCACTGCTATAAATATAATAACTGCTATTGTGGAGTGTTTATTTATTTGTGGAAGTACAAATTGGGATCACAGGGATGCCCCAAAGTAATAAGAGTCATGAGCAGCCCAAAGTCATTTTAGAAAGCTGTATTTTAATATATTTTTATTATTAAAATACTATTAACCACTATACCCCAAGTTAGGTAGTTTGTTAGTTGAAAAGCATAAATGTCTGTAAAGGTGTGTGGTTTTCTTCTTATATTACATCTGATTGTTGTAGCCCATCACTTTGTTTTTCCCACCCTGCAGCAAAAGCCGTTACTTCCCTGCCTTTACTTCTCCTTTACCAGCAATCTTTCCATTGACAGCGATAATTATTCAGTGGCCTGTTTTAGCTCTGAAAACAGCAGTGGACGAGATAAATGCATTTTGTAGCGGCGAGTCCCGGGTGAATAAGTGGCCCGTGCCTGATTGTGGGGCGACTGCAGCTATTAGAGAGAAAAGCCCTTAGTTCAGCTCCTCTGCAGCTCGGCTCGGCCTCAGGAGCGACATGTTGATTTTCTATTGATGCACTGCAGCGCTCGGCCTCAGCATGAAGAGAGAAGAGTTTAAAGATGATTTTCAGAGAGTCTGTCCTCCTCTGGATGACACAAAATCAATAGTGTGCCCGGCCCTCTGCCCATCAG
>NC_141022.1:43757500-43780000 GCF_052040795.2 Danio rerio
AGCTGTAGACAATATACAGCACAGAGTTTCCAGAAGCCACAATAAGAGCTGCTGAGAGCCAGAGCGATTTTAGAAATTAATTGAAGAGTACGGCTTGGGATACAGGCTGGAAAATGAAGGAGGAAGAGTTCAGTTAATCACAGTTGTCTCTGTGCGCGTTTCATCTGTACACGGAATGAGTCGTCTGAATTTTTATTTTATTATTATTATTAATATTATTATTATTATTTATTTTATGTGGCAGCATGGTGGCTTAGTGGTTAGAATTGTTGCCTCACTGCAAGAAGATCAGTTGGGTCAGTTGGTGTCTGTGTGGAGTTTGCATGTTCTCCTCATGTTGGCGTGGGTTTCCTCCGGGTGCTCCGGTTTCCCCCACAGTACAAAGACGCGCGGTATACGTGAATTGAATAAGGTAAATTGGCCATGGTGTATGTGTGTGAATGCGAGAGTTTATGGGTGTTTCCCAGTGTTGGGTTGCAGCTGAAAGGGCATCCGCTGCGTAAAAAATATGCTGGTAAAGTTGACGGTTCATTCCACTGTGGTGACCCCTAATAAAAAAGGACTAAACTGAAAGAAAATAAATGAATTAATAAATGAATATTTTATTTTATTTTTATTTATTTAATTTTTTTTAAGGAAAAAGCTACAAATTGATCTTGCCCAGTATTTTTAATAGGAGCAGGACTTTAGACTATTTAAACAAATGTCCACATAATGTCACTAAATCCTTTTCACGTGTTTAGAGAGAAGTTTAACTCTTTGTGATTTTAACTTTTTTTTTTTTTAGAATTCTACCATTTTGTGATTTTTCCACCATATTAAACTTAAAAATAGGGGAAACAATGTTGTGATCTTACTAGAAAACATTGTGGCCAATCAGACATTAGTCTATTAATGATGCCATGAGGGATCGTTATAGTCACAGTTAGTAATTTATTCCGATTGGCTGGTTTTTCAATTGAATTTTACACTTTTACACAGGATTTTACATGAGAACAACAAAACAATTGTGTTTGAGGCTCATGGGATGTAATTTCCACGTACTGAACTCTTATTATTTTGCTATGCTATGCCCATCCAGATTTTTATTCTTTGGCACCTTTGACACCTTTGAGTTTTTTTTTTTTTTTTTTTTTTTTGATGCATACTTATGATCTCACATCTACTGAATTTTGATTCATTCGTTCATTTTCTTTTCGGCTTAGTCCCTTTATTAATCTGGGGTCGGCACAGCCGAATAAACCACCAACTTATCCCGCATTTACATAGCGGATGCCCTTCCAGCTGCAACCCATAACTGGGAAACATCCATAAACACTCATTTACACACTACGGACAATTTAGCTTTGGAGTTTTTGACTTTTGGACTTTTTTTTTGGAGCCAAAGCACCTGTAGAAAACAATGCAAACACTAGGAGAGCATGCAAACTCTACTCAGAAACACCAACCCAGCCGAGGCTCGTATCAGCGACCTTCTTGCTGTGAGGCACCCATGTGCAGCCCTTGAATTTTGGTTCCACATGTTGATGTGCTTTATTTTTTGTAAAGAAGATATTTTGAAAAATGTAGAAACCTATAACCATTGGCTGCAGTAGAATTTTAATGTATTACATGACTATTGGAAAAGTATGTTCAATATAGTCTGAATGTTATTAGTATGAATGGAACTCGGATCTACTACATTCACTTTTTGTCAGTATCGCATGACCTACCTGTGTCAGTTGAGTTTCTTCAGTCCCAGAGTGTGAAAGAGCAATATATTCATTCATTCATTCATTTTCTTGTCGGCTTAGTCCCTTTATTAATCCGGGGTCGCCACAGCAGAATGAACCGCCAATTTATCCAGCAAGTTTTTACACAGCAGATACCCTTCCAGCTGCAACCCATCTTTGGGAAACATCCACACACACATTCACACACACACTCATACACTACGGACAATTTAGCCTACCCAATTCACCTGTACCGCATGTCTTTGGACTGTGGGGGAAACCGGAGCACCCGGAGGAAACCCATGCGAAGGCAGGGAGAACATGCAAACTCCACACAGAAACGCCAACTGAGCCGAGGTTCGAACCAGCGACCTTCTTGCTGTGAGGCGACAGCACTACCTACTGCGCCACTGCCTGCTAAGAGCAATATACAGTAATTAGGTGCATTCAACAAGATTAGTCGAGGGCAGGCGGGGGCGGAGTTGAAAACGGAGCAGTCAAGCCGGACACTCCGGGGCTCAAAGTTGCAGCAGTCATGATGAACGATTACATGATGGCGTCAGACTCATCATTATTTTATTTATAACAAGAAAACGTTTACAGTACAAACAAAACAGAATGTAGTCTCTACAAACTATAGTTAAAAAAACTTTTAGGGTGTCAGGATCAATGATGATAATGATTTTATTTCAAGTCTGTAAGACTTATTTGAGTTAATATTTAGGTTATTCACTAAAAAATATAATTTAAATCGTTCATGAAGCTGAATGCAGTAAATAGTTTGTATAAAAAAGGGTGAAAATAAACCTGTGCAAACAATCTAACCTTTATAACCAGATGATTTTACAAAAAATTATTACTGCAGTAAAATGTTTGTAGTCTTTTAATAAGCATGATGTGTACAAGATAGAGATGGTACGAAAAGTTATTTGTTTCTTTTGAAATTTGTGAATCGGAGTTTGTCCAATAATAAACCCGAAACACACGTGGTTGTTGTCATGCGGTGAACTCGGCCAATCATGTAATATCTGTGTTGTCATCGTAGTTCTAGCAGTCACTCTTCAGATGCTGCAGCGGCTGAATCCGTCGTCTGATCTCGGAGCGCTGTTGCTATACTTTGATGTGTCGTGTCACGTGTCACTCAGAGTCAATCCGGACAAAATTTCTATCCAGCATGCACCACTTTAGGACAGATTTCGATCAATCTGCGCAGCGCTGCATGAGGTCGAACGCACCTAATATAATTTTTCAGTGAACTATCCCCTTTAACACAGTTGTGTCATTTGCAGTTTCACAATCCAAAAATGTGTGACCAGCTAATCATGTTTGTTCTAGTTATTAGCTCCATGTTCCTACACGAAAAATCTAGTCACTGCTACAATGGTCAACCACATGCACTGTGTTGTTCTGAAACATTAGGGGCGCATCTGTCATATTCACTCAAAGCCGAGAGCAAAACAAAGAGCTTTGGTTTTACATCTCACTCTCGTCCGCCACCTTCATTCCTGCAGAGATACCCGTCTGCTCCTTTGTCTGCCAGATACACTCTACTCTCTCATGACAAATGAGGCCTGTCATTGTTTAGAGCCCTTCAGGAACAGCTCCTTATGTCAATGTCCAACCCTAATACATTCGGGGGAAGGCTTTTATGAAATCATAAACAGTAAATGGAGATACAGGTACAAGCCCGGCAGTGAAGAAAACTGCCAGCGAATGACAAAAAGAGTTACTGGAAATCCGACGCTAGGCATTGAAATTGAATCCCTTTATCTCTGCGACGTTTATTAAAGGCAGGAACAATCGTCTGCCGTGTTTTTCATATCCTGAGATTCGAATGCGATCTGCGCCGAGCGTGCCTGGCTGATACAGTCCAGTCGTTTCTTCTTAAATAACTTTAGCACCCGTGCCTTTTCAGAAAGATATCAGTTGTCATTTCATCAGAGCTCAAAGGTGACGTTCTCAAGTGCGTTTGGTATGGTGATCTGATAGATGTTATGGCATGACCTGTTTGCATAGGATATAGAAGAATGTGGATGAAGTCGTGCTCGTGTTTAGGTGCTGGATGTCCTCGACCCCTGTGGTGGCTCCCGCAGGCTTTAAGACAAGTCAAATCCTATTATCTTCCACCCTGTGTCTATTGATGCTTTCCGCATTGAAGTTCAATAGAGAGGCCGTGCGTAATCCCATAGAAACATTCTGCTTCGGGGAGGGGATTATTAAATGAGAGAGTTATCTTAAAATGACATTGCCCTGTCAACCACAGGGGCCAATCATGATACGGTCTTTGGGCTACGGGGAGATGTTTAGAGTAGCATGCTAGCTTTTTTATACAGTATATATGTATTAGTATGCAGTGTGTATAGCAAGTGCAGTATAAAGATGCAAGTATTGTAGATGGATAACCTACAATGTGTGCAATATAAAAGCAACCAAATTCACAATATTGATGATGCTGTATGTCACAATGCAATGCTTGACATTAAAGTGATTTTAATATTTAATACTTTTGAACACTTTTAATTGGGCTGTCAATAGCTAATAATTGGAGATAATTGGAATTGCATTTGATTTAATGAATTGAACGGCACTTGAAAGATTACATTTCAGGGTTCACGGTTATGCAAGAGCTGTAAATATGTGTGTTTTAATGGATTATTGTTGGTAGATGTCACACAATTGTGATTTCACAGACCTGGGATGTCTAATTCTAGCCTAAGTGTATAGCATATGGAAATTCTTAGTTTTTTTGTGAAGTCATGTGGTGATGTGGCAGATGGTGTTTGAAAAGCGTTGCATACAGTGTGCAACTCAAATAAACAGCTTACTGTTCATTCTGTGCATTGTGCGGTATGCTGTGTTTTCCTTCCAAACATACTTTGTAAACTAAAGTAACTTAGTATACTTAGAAAACTTTAGTATTTTGGATTATTGGCTGTGTTTTATAATATATACAATACTATTATATGACAAATGAAAGTAAATAATGAAAAGCTTATTCTAAATATTTATAACTGACATGTAACGTAGAGTTGAAGTCAGAATTTTTGGCCCTCCTGAATTGTACGCCCCTCTCTATATTTTTTCCCCAATTTCTGTTGAACAGATAATAATTGATTTCTTTTATCTTTGCCATGATGACAGTACATAATATTTTACTAGATATTTTTTTAAGATTCAACTTAAAGTGATACTTAAAAGCTTAACTAGATTTAACTAATTAACTAAGCTTAACTAATTATGTTGATTACGCAAGTTAGGGTGATTCATTGTATGACGATGGTTTGTTCTGTACACATTCGGAAAAAAATAATAAAAAAAAACAGATTAACGGTCTAATGATATTGACCTTAAAGTGTTTTTTTATTTTTTTTTAATTGTTTTATTTTAGCCAAAATAAAACAAATAAGACTTTCTCTAGAAGAAAAAAAAAACATTATAGGACATACTGTGAAAAATTCCTTGCTCTGTTTAACATCATTTGGGACAGGAGGGCAAAAAATGTTGACTTCACCTGTATATATATATATATATATATATATATATATATATATATATATATATATATATATATATATATATATATATATATATAGTTCCAAATACAAAATGTCCCAAATTTCGGCCCTGATTGTCCCAGAATAAATATCCCAGAATAAATTGACTAAATATATTTTATTTAAACAGAAAACAATAAAGGCAGCTTTATCAAATTTCACACAGCCAGATATAATACAGATATAATAAGGTATAATAAGGTAAACTTGAAACAACATACATACTCTTCTGACATGCAGTCATTATAATATGTCATCATTTTAAATAATAAACCCTGATTTAAAATGAAAGTAAAGTGATTATGTCATTTAATATGTCATCAATAGTTCTTCTTCTGAATATGCCAGACTTTTTGTACATAAATTAGATATATGTGGTGAAAAACTCCTTAAGGCAATTGATTTTAAAAATGTATATGCTGTTTAAAAACTAAGCTTAAAAATTATTCATAGTGATGCATTTTGTAAATCTCACAACTGACGCAGAATTGATTTTTTGATCAAATTTTCACCATTGGACTAATATAAATAATAATCCTCAGAACAACACTGTAAAACCCAACAGTCAACTTTATCAAACGACATGAGTGTGGTTAACTTTAAAATTTACCCAAAGTTAATTTTATTCATTTGAAAAGAGTTTTGATCTCGGTGTTGAAGGTAATGAGTTAATAAATACCTCATTGCTTCAACTTAAATGGAGTAAGTTCACAGTACTCATATATATATATATATATATATATATATATATATATATATATATATATATATATATATATATATATATATATATATATATATATATATTTTTTTTTTTTTTTATTAACTCAAGTAGATTGTTCCAATCGGTTTCATCATAAGGTTTGAGTTGCCTTAACTTATTGGGTTTTACAGTACTCAGTTTGTTTGAGTTCTCTTCATTTATTTGGGTTTACTGTGCTCAAATTGCTTCATTTACTCAAATGGATTAAGTTCACAGTACTCATTAGTTTTTGAACTTAAATGGTTTGTTGCAATCAGTTTCCTCAAATGGTTTGAGTTACCTCAACTTATTGGGTTTTGCAGTGAAGAAATATATTTGAACAGGACACATTTTAAGATGTATAAATAGATGAAAATATGTAAATAACAAACATTCTTCATATATTGAAGATAAAGAAATATAACTACTCGAGTTTAACCTGTATTTGCAGCTAGCTAACAAACCATCATTCCCATTTTTATGTTTTACAAGTTCAAGTTGTTGATCCAATATTTACATTTTAATATATTTTTATCTTTGTTATATCATTTTTGATTTACTTAACAACATCGACACTGCATTTTGAAACATCATGTCAATCACACGACAGACTAGTAATTAGAAAAATCAGGGTATCAAAAATGACACAACAAAGTGCATTAGCTTTCAGAAGGGATAATTCGATTACATTGAATTTGCTACTCTCTCTGTGAGTGTGTTTTAGAAGTGGGCTTATCTAAAGACCCATCTAGAGTGTCTCTGTCCATTTTTACCTCTCCCAGTGTGTTTGCGGGGAATCAGATGGACCCTCACCCTCCATCATGAGTGCTGATAGGCACATCCTCATATCATATGATGCAGTAACACCAGCTTTTAGAGCTCCGTCTGTGAGCCTCCACACAGTCTTATCACACACAGACCAGGAAGCGACTCTCTGCTGGTCATTACCTGCCTTTTGTGTGTGCGCATATGTGTGTGCGTGTGTGCCCCAGTAATGATGTCATCCTCCAGAATGTAATTCACAGTTATCTTGGAGTGTGTGATTTCTATTTCTCTGCCTGAGGTAGCGAGAGACACCAAGACACCTCCGCTCGTATATTCTCTCTCCCTCTCTTTCTCTCTCTCTCTCACACACACACATACACACACACTTGTTTAGCCCCGGGACGAGGTATTGCTCTCTCAGGATGTGATTGTATTTCATATGAATTTCACACTTGTTGGGGGAAAAAACCTTAGCATATCCTGGACTGTTGTGAAAAGAGTTTGATTGACACGTCCATATTCTACGGTGCTTTTCTGGCCATTTGCTCAACCACCCGTCTAATTGTGGCAGCTTTTTTTGGTTTATCTCGGTTTATCAGCGACAGTTCACTTGTTAGCAAAATAATTTTTTATTGCAAATTAGCAGCTGCGTCACTGGTTGTTGCTTACTTAAATTGTGCGTAAATTGGCAGGTTGGAAATAGTACTTGAGTTACCCCGTCTTTTCTTTCTTTTTTATTTAGTTGTTTAAATCTTGTATCATTAATTAAAATTTTATTTTAATAGCAATAATAAACTAGTCGAAATCATTTTCAATTAATTTAATGTAATTTGCCATGTGGAAGTAAGACTTGCTACCATTTAAGTATATTATACATTATCTTTTTGATATCTGCTATAGAATCGACATTTATTTTACAACTTTTGACAATTGAAATGGGACTATATATGAGTTATTCTTGCCTCTGATTTATATTTGTTGATGAATATGCTGTGGATGTCACCAGTCAAAATTAAAGTGCACCTTTTCACTTATAATGTCTCATTTCACACAATCTTAAATTAAAATAAGGGCATAGGCCAGCTGAGTGGAACCCTGGAAAATAAACCAAACTCTGACCAATATGAGGAGAGTTTACTAGCTGGTGACATGTTTCATTCAATTTGGTCCAATTAGAAACTTTGTCGTGTGAAAGCGAAACACACCAAGAACAAAAAGCAACGTTAAAACGATTTCAATCCACAAATACAGACAATAAAATCACCCTAAGTTACTATTTGTCAAAACTACATCATTGATAAAAAAAAGATTAGTTGCTTGTTTTATTTTAATATTTATTTTAATAATTATAATTATGATGTGTAGATTATAGTGTGTACAAGTGGTGTAAATTATGCTCATATTCTGCAATTTTTGGACAGTTAGTAATGAAAATCAGTGTTTTTGCGACTCAACAGTATACCTGTTTTCCTCTCTCCACTAATTTTTGCATTCTTGTTAACAATCGCATCTCAGATGTGCTCACCTGATTTTGAAGATTTGAGTGTTCCTGATGTGTTTACAGGCATGTAGGTCTAAATAGACACAACCTTTTTGTAAATGAGTCTGTTCCATGTCGGAGACAAGACTAGCTAGTACCAATCAAGTAAAACTGGGTTCCAAAAATATCCAAGTTGTCGGTCTTACTTAGTTGCAATTTGTCAAAACTGCATCATTAAAGGAAAAAAGGCAAAAGTTGCT
This sequence comes from Danio rerio, assembly GCF_052040795.2. NCBI lineage: Eukaryota > Metazoa > Chordata > Actinopteri > Cypriniformes > Danionidae > Danio > Danio rerio. The sequence continues at coordinate 43,766,014 of NC_141022.1, forward strand.
TGTTTTATTTAACCATTTGTTCATTTTCCTGCAGCTTCAGCTCAATTATCAGGGGTCGCCACAGCGGAATGAACCGCCAACAATTCCAGCAAATTTATCAGGCAACGGATGCCCTTCCAGCCACAACCCAGTAGAGGGAAACACCCATACACTCTCACATTCACACACGCACTTATAAAGTATGGCTACTTTAGTTCATCCAATTCACTTATAGCGCATGAACCAGTGACCTTCTTGCTGGGAGGTGACAGTGCTAACCACTGAGCCACCATGCCACTGTATTTTACAATATAATTTCAAATAGTTTTAAATGGTATACTGACAGAAACATTAAAAAAAAAAAAAAAAAAAAAAATATATATATATATATATATATATATATATATATATATATATATATATATATATATATATATATATATATATATATATATATATTCTGAGACCGAAACTAATGGTATGTGGACTATATTCATCCATTGCTGCCATTCAGTATCAGTCAAATTGTGCATAATCTTAGGTACAGATGTACAGCACATTTGTTTATACAGTATTACATATTACAATGAAGTTAAAAGGAACTGTTGCTGACAATATCATCAAAATTTTACTCATGTCAGTTAACCCAAGTTAAAACCCTGAATACACTCATGAGAGTTAGTTTTAGAGAGCGATTAGTTTTAGTTGGAAAGATTAGGGGGGAAAACACTTGTTTTCACCATTCAAATAACATTGTCACTATTAATGCTGACGCAAGGTAACTTTTGAAAATGGCGTTATTGAGGAGGCGTGGGTCGTGCTCAGCATCAGAGCACTGTTTATTTACTGTCATTCCTTTAAAAAGACAAACGTCGACTGATGCATTATGTATGAGCAGAGCGACGGCTGTGGGGTTGGTAATTTTCTGTCTTGCGAATTTGTTCTCCAGCCGAACAAAGGCCAGTAATTGAAAAATGCACACCTCTGCTTTGACGTCTGATTGGATAAAGAGGGATGTTGTTGAAATCTGTTCTGCATGTTTACTGCCGTGATAGCCAATTAGCACGGGGAAAATTTGTTTAGATTATAATCAGTGATACATGGATGCAATGTGACAGCGTTGCAGTTGGTAAAACCCAAACGGGTCATACTTCATCAGGGCCGCTCGTTGGGTTGTCGAGTCCCGTTTGAATTCTAAATAAGAGGGGGAGGAAGTGAAGATGAAAGGTGAACTCGTAAATAAAGAATTATTCAGCTTGTAATTGATTGCTCACTTGACCGTTGACTATGATATCAGTCCTGCAGAGCTTTCTTCTTTGTTCACTTAACATAATTCTTGTATTTTCTCTCTCTCTTTTTTTTCTTCCAAGCATTATTATAACACGGCACGTGATTATCGAACATCATAAAATGCTTTCATCATAAAATATTTGATCAAAGCCATAATCAAATTGCATGGATGACCGCTACCCGGTAAATTAAAATGGCGATTAAGTTTATCTCATAAACAATGTTGTCTCGCGAGTGGATCGTTTTCATCAGCACTCGTGTGGCGCATTTTTTCTCTTCTTTTATGTTCAGGAATCATATCTAAAAGCTATTGATTGCCATAAACAAAGAGCTGGAGTCAGATGGGTATGAATTTTTAATGGGGCAAGCCTCCTAGAGATATTCGAGATGTAGATTTCTGTAGTGTTTGCCACCCCCCTGTCTTTTGATTTACTATCTGAATGAGAGCACATGCTGTTTGGGATATTCCACGCACCGCTTTACGTTTCCTCAGAAGCGCCACTGCAGTCAGAATACTGAAATATTGAAAATCTCTCTGTTGTGGTGCATAAAGACTGGGCCGTCTTGCTCATAAAGCTTAGAGGTGGATTTGGTGGTCCCAAGTGTACCTCGTACTTTCCGCCATTGTTTGTACTGTAAGGTTGTGAGTTGCCCATAATTATGCATTTGAAGTCATGCAAGTTAAATTTATCCACTTCTTACTCCATTTGAGAGTTTGAGAAACTTGATTTGTGCATTGTCATTGGGGTTTTACTAAGACTGTGTTCACACTTCTTTAGATATCTTGCTTCTTTTGGTCTGCAAACAGTCCGAAACTATAAGTTTCCCAGTTGAAACAAAACTTTAAGTGGATAATTAGTCACTAACCCTGACGCTTTCTTTTACTCTGACATAAAAATTTTGCCTTTGGGATTTTTTTTTCTCTTAAACAATCGCAAACTTTTAATTCTGTCAAACACTCCCATTCAAATAAACTGCACTTTCTTGTGCCTTATGACACCAATATGAGCAATTTCCACTGTTTCATTCTGACTTGAAATTATTTGCACTGATTATGTTATGGGTTTGGCTGATTGAACAAATTATGGCTAGTCAGAATTCGCCCAGTCATATTATTTTCACTGCTTGAGTTCTGCACGTACAGCTGAAATGGTTGCGGTAAAGCTGAGTCTTTGAAAGTCATCTAAACAGATGCTGGAGGTCGTAGTCTTCTTCTTTCACAGACACTTTTGAAAGACTTGTTATGCGGAAGGGAATTTTTTTTTGTGGCTGTGAAGGGCCTATGAGTGTCTGCTCCAGATTGTGTGCGTGTGTGTTTGTGTGTGGTCAGGCTGCCTGGGAGTTCTGATATACCGCTATGGACCAGTGCCAGCAGCGAACAGCCAGGCAACCCTCAACAGCAGGCCAAAACTCTCCAGTACAGCGGCACAATGCCCAGTCTTCACCCCAGACGTTCCACTTCTGATTAGGCTTTCCAAGAGCAGGGCACTACTCATCTCTTTTTCTATCTCTCTCCTTCTCTTTCCAACCACTACGACCCAACAAAAGGGCCAGCACACTCAAGACTTAACACTCTTGAACCTAATTTGAATCTGTTTGTTTATTTAGACTATTGAGGAGGCCATGGAATATCCCATTTGGCTGACATGTCATTTGAATCAGAACAATGAAATGGGATGGTGTGGTGTAGTGGTTAAGGCTCCAGGGTTGGTCATTGAAAGGTGGCTAATTCAATTCCTCCTTTCCCACCCAGATGAACCGTCCCTCTAATTAGTTCCAGTGTAATAAAATGAGTGCATTTCTGTAGCTCAGCTAAGCATGGAGCTACTTATTCTTCTGTTTGAAAGTGTTTCGCTTACAGATTAGGTTTACCCACCAGTGCATCTCAATGAACATATGTAATGACAAGTATTGATCCAAGTTACTGAGCTCAAAGTTCTCCAAGGCATTGATTTCCTAGAGGGAAAAACTAAATAGTTGGAGCCATAATCTAGCTCTTAATGTAATGTAAGTGTTGAGGAAACTACTTTTTTGTAGTTCTGCTTGCATCAGTCCAAGCAGGATTCATATAGTAGTTTCGAACATTGGAGGTGGGTGCACTAACAGAGACGACAGCCTCGGTAGCACCTCTTGTGGCCAGGCGAGTGAGGTTAAGTTCAACAGTTCTCACTAGATGAATTATTTTACTCCCAGGTCATGGCACCAACACAATCGCCCCAGTTGTATTTATTACAGTCCAAGCAGGATTCAAACTGGAGAATTAGCATGGGGGATTAGTATTAACTAGAATTAACTTACGTGGATGCTGAGTACTGCAGCCTCTAGTGCATATCTTGAGGCTTGTCAAGAGTGCTTTACTTGCACAACTCTGACTGGTTGGCTTCTTTTACAGTCACTCTCATAAACCTCACTCCCACCTGGGTCATGGCACCAACACAATCTCTCCAATTGTAGTTGTTCCAGTCCAAGCAGGATTCAAACTGGATAATTAGCATGTGGGATTAGTGCTAAATAGTATTAACCAACATGGATGCTAAGTACTGCAGCCCCTAGTGCACATCTTGAGGCTAGCGAAGTGCAACTTACTTGCACAGGTCTGACTGGTTATCTTCTGTTACACTCACTTTCCTAAACCTCTGTTCAATCTGGGTCACGGCACCAATGGGAAGAGGCCATTAATAAAAAGCATCAGTAAATATTCATGGAGGATTAAGGTTTACTCCCACAGCTCACATAGACCTCTGTTTTTAAAATGCACTGACGGTATTGTGTATGATTTGTTCATTCAAACATTTATTTGACCTTGTGATTTTCAATCAAATGATTACAACTCTATTTACCAGCGAAACTAATCTATTCTGGTATATCCATAGAGAATTTTTCATCCATGTAAACAAGCTTGCATTCCGATCTACCTCCTTATTATCAAAGAGTCTGATGGATCGAATCAAGGTCTGCCCTACATATTGCTATTTTAAAGTAGTTAAATCAGAAGTTAGAGATAATATGATTGTGAAAATTACACATCGTATTTGTGTATGTTTTACAGAAGATTCACGAGACAGTCAGGAATGGTATGATAATGCATAGGAACTGAGTTGGGGATTGGATCATATCAGCGCTGGGTTAGCCTGCCACTCTCTGCAGGGTGTGGATTTATGGGTGAGCAGGGAAGCTGCAGGCCTTGATTAAATCTCTGACCTTCACCACTCACACAGGCAATCAAGGCGAGGATAAATTCATCATTGCATTGATCCATCAATTGAATTGCATTTCCGACACTAGCGATGGCTTGACCTCGGCGGCCTGCAGGATTGTCTAATTTGCTCACAGTGCAGATTGCTAACGCTCTCGTCTTAACTGCACTGTGAATTTACGTCTCTACCCCCTGAGACACGCCATCATGAACCACCTCCCTTCCAACAACAACCCCTTGACGAATGCCAAGCAGCAAAGCAATCAAATAAATATGCCCTTTCCAATTCATTAACATTCACACGGGCACCCAAATTTACATACATTAGAATTTGCAGAAGCTCTGTGAAGTCTTTTTTTTATTGGTGCCTTGAGCTAAAGTAAGGCTAACGTCATGCTAAAGTCATACTCCGCACCTTCTTTTACTCTCCTACGCGCTCCTTCTCTCAGGCCTGTGTTTATGTGAACACTATGCATTTGTAATTGGGTAAAAGGCTGAATTCATCCTCACGTATTTCGCACGACTCCTCTGAGAGACAGGGAAATTGGGTCATCCATTGGGGCTTTGAGGCAAACAAATGAACGTAAGAGGCAGACGTGAAAAAGATGGAAAAGAGAAGGAGAGATAGGAAGAAAAGAAGCAATGAGATGGCTGTTTTTGCTCTTAGAAAGGGCCACATTATAAGGAGACAGTCAGGTTGGCTTTCTCTGGCTTGTAAACATAATCATGTGCACTCCGAGGCAGAGAAATGTTGGAGTTTGAATCCAGGTCTCAAGGATGTGTTTTGGTTTTGTGAAGTCCTTTAGGGACGCTCTGCTACAAGAAACTATTTGTAATTCCTGCACTCTGGCTCGTTTTTCTCCACTGGTTATTTAAGTCCGTGTTGACTGACCCATTTTTACAGAACATGGGATGTTGTAACAGCTCGGAGAAGGAAAAGGGAATGTGTATTTACAGCAGAAGTGTGTACTTTTATGCCTTTAGCAAGCCAATTTGCAAATTGAGTGCATGTTCTTAAACAGGTTTCCAACATGTTGTTATAACAAACAGTCCCATCCCAAACGCATCCTATTAAGGCTGATTTATACTTCTGTGTTGAGTGATTGGCATGACCCAAGGTGCCTGCCTTGCACGTAGCCGTCGTTTATACTTCTGTGTGCAGTTTGTGTTGCTCTGCAATAACACTTCCGAAATGCTAGCTAGCAGTAGGGCTATTTATGTTCCTCTGTGTTGAGTTTCTTCGTTGGTGTTTTGTATTTTTTTCAATGCCACCTTAATGTACAAGAAGCTAAAACTCGCTCATTCAGAAGCCGGATCTAGCGGACGTCCTACAGCTTTAATCAAAAGGTAAAAATAAAATAAAAACTATTTCAGGGGACTTAACATTTGTAAACACTCGACCATCTGGCTCGCGGGTCTCAGCACTGCTTGCAAAATGTATCGATGCGACGTGTTGTTAAATTTTTTTAGAGATACCTCTTAGTGTCGGCGGGAGCCGTGGCGAGGGGTCTGCGACCGTGCGAAGGCTTCGCCGGAGCATACGTGTGCTTGACGCAGAACTAGAAATCAGCCTTTAGTGTGTGCTGATTGCTGTATTGCATGATTTCTGTATTGAACAAAGCCAACAGTTTATTGGAAGCTGTCTTTGTTTTTCTTATATATCGAATTTTAAAATTGCCATAAGATGCGTTTGACGTATTGGTTTGTCCTGTTTTTGTTTGAGTTTGTTTTGTTACTTTTTTTTGCGAGTGTTTCTATTTATTATTTTAATAGTGCCTTGTTCATTATTGGTTATGGTTTTTTTTTTTGTACTTTCTGTTTTGCTTTTGGTTGTTGTGCAGTTTATTGTTTTTTTCTTTTGGTTATTTTTTGTTTTGCTTTTGGTTGCTTTGCATTTGGTTGTTTAATTGTTTATATTATGCTGTGCTTTGTTTAGTTACTTTTTTATTTTTAGTTTGCTTATAGTTGCTTTTTGGTAACATGAATAACTATACACTACGAACCATCTATTAAGAATTAACAAATAGTTAATTCATTATTTGTTAAGTATTAACTCCACATTAAAAGATGTTAGCAGTTTATAACTACAGCTACAAATGCTGTATTCTGTATTGTAAATACTGATTTATTTTTTCAATACTAAATTAAATATTGCATTATTTACAAAGTAGTTATTTAAGAATAGTGGGCAGTTTTTAGAGATCAGTCAGCACTGAAATGATTAAATAAAGTATTCAAATAACATTTGTATATCTTATTAATCAAGCATATAATTATAGCTAATTTGAATGTTTATAAATTCACTATTTAGTCAACTTCATCCAGTTTTGTGACCTATATAAGCTCGGTAATATTCTAAATAGGACAAAAAAGAAAATAAATTACTTTATCAATTTATATTTATTGAAAGATACACAAATGAAACTATCAAATGAAAAAAAAAATTAGAGGACTTATTACTTATTGTAATATACTTTTATATAAAATAAAATTACTGTACAGTTTAAACTTTGCTAAATAACTTTGAAATGTTGTACCATAATATATTGTTAAATTATTACATTGTAGTTGTTTTATCGAGTTTTATGTTATATTTTGACACTTGTTTTTTGGCAGTGTTTAAACTTTACAGTAATTTTATTTTTTGCAAACATTTATTGTTTATTTGATACTAAGCCTTAACTAGGGATTTATAAAGCATAAATCGTCCTCATTTTAGATTAGGACACAAAACTGCATGAAGTTATAAAACATTTATTAACATACATAGTAACCATTACTATATGCCATGAATAATTAAATATATAAATGTTGATTTCTATAGTTTATTAATCTAACTCAGTCTGAATGATTCTAAAAACCACCAACTACTCTTAAATACAAATGATTGGTAAATAATGCAATGCTGCATTTAGTAATGAACAACTAATAAGTAATAAAATATAAAAATAAAATTATTAAGGGCATTATAAATGTGCTTATAAGTCAAGAATAGAATTGGGTTGGTTAAATTGTAAAAAGTATGAGTGGGTTGCAGCTGGAAGGACATCCGTTGCGTAAAATATATGCTGGATAAGTTGGAAGTTCAATCCACTGGGACGACCCTAGATTGATAAAGGGACTAATCTGAAAAGAAAATGAATGAAGTCAAAAATAGCATTTGTAGCAGTATGCTTACTAACGTCTATTATTGTAGAGTTAATACTTAACAGAAAATGAACTAAATATTTGCTAATGCATAATAGATGATTCATAGTATGTAAGTGTGTTACCTTTATTCATTTATTTATTTATTTTTTTTAGTTTGTTTGTTTTGACTTTTCTTTTCTTTTTATATTTTAGGACTGCTCTGTGAAGTTTTTTTTAACGTTTAGTCTCCTGTTTCTGTTTACCTTTATTCATTTATTTATTTATTTTTAGTTTGTTTGTTTTGACTTTTCTTTTCTTTTTATATTTTAGGACTGCTCTGTAAAGTTTTTTTTAACGTTTAGTCTCCTGTTTCTGTTTACCTTTATTCATTTATTTATTTATTTTTTTTAGTTTGTTTGTTTTGACTTTTCTTTTCTTTTCTTTTTTTCTTTTTATATTTTAGGACTGCTCTGTGAAGTTTTTTTTAACGTTTAGTCTCCTGTTTCTGTTTTGCAGCCTGCAGGCCAGGCACCTACAAAGCCTCTTCCATGGACGCCTACTGCTCCAAATGTCCTCCACACAGTTTCTCTCACCAGGAAAAGGCTTCTGAATGTTCCTGTGAGAAAGGATTTTACAGAGCTGACATGGACCCGCGGTCAATGGCCTGCACCCGTGAGTGATCCAATACTACAGCTATAAATCTATGTTAGATGGATAGTGCATGTTGATGGTCAGCGAAAGGACCATGGATGCATGAACTGATGAAAGGAAGGATGAATAGATAGGTGCATGTAATTATAAATGCATGGATGTGCAGTTTGGATGGGTGAACTGATGGAAAGAGGGATGAATGAATAGATTGATGCATGGATGGATAAAATCATGGTTAAGTTAGCTGACTAGGTAGTAATTATGCATGGATGGATGCATGAATGGATGACAGATTGTTTATAAGACAAGTCTGCAGGCTTTTTTTCCCCTTATTTATTCTTATAGTCTGAGCTCAGTGCATTTTTATCTCCATCACTGTCTCATCATCATACATCATGTCAGATTGGACATTTAGCACTGGGTTTACAAGTCTGGTGAGGTCACCTTATATAGACCAGGAGAGTGAGTCATTGCTTATGTTTGTGTGTGTCTGTGTGTGTGCTGTGGATTTAAGGGTGGAAAGATGAAAGGATAAAATGAAAAGCAGGGAAGAGGGAAAAAATGCATACGACAGATCCTCATTAAAGGACTCATTCATCTGATAAGGCAAATCATGCGTGCAGCTAAACATATGGATGCACTTAATGACCTTCAGTTGTAGTACATCCCATATACCTAACTCATTTCTCACCCCAAACACACACACTGAATGCTTAAGCTTTAACGAAACAATTAATTAGGGCAACAGCAGTGAAATGACACTGTTTATACAGTACTGTATGTGAAAATCATGTGTCAGAATTGGAAAAAAAGAATGTGCTAATGTAATTACTGAGAACCCAGCTGCGAATCACACACATGGATGACATAGAGTTTAGCTTATTTGCATGACTTTAAGGGATAGTTCACAAAAAAAGTATCCCATTAACACACCTTCCACTTATTCCAAACCTGAAATGTTGAAGAATATTGGAAATTTTGGTAGCCATTGACTTCCATACAATGTCAAATTGTGTTTAATCAGGTTCAACCAGTGGTATAAACATCATAATCTTTATCTTTAAAAAGCAAATATATATATAGTAATAGATATAGATAATACATAATAGATATGTTATAATAAATATTCTAGTTTATTCTAGCACAGAAAGTTATACTGAACATGGTCAGACTTTATTCTCTTTTTAAAACTTTTTCATTTTTCAACGGTCAAACTAAAGTTAATAAATAAATAAAATATACAAATATAATAAATTAATAAAATAAATATAATAATAAATATAATATAATATAAAAAATAATATACTAGAATCTCTGGAGTTTAAACTGATAAGACTTATGAGCATTAGGCCTGTCACGATAGTCAATATATTGCAATATATAAAAATGAGCACGGTTAATATATTGTCTATTTTATATAAAGTTATTTAAGATGATGAAGATAGGCTACATAATGTGACAAGCTAAGTGTTATGTCAAATGCACTGCATTCCACTTTCTGTGGAAGGCAGGGCTTATGCAGCATCTCCATGCATGCTACGTGCACACACACACACACAAGTACAAGAGAGAGTGAGCAGATAGTGGAGGGTAAAGAAGGCAAGACGCGAACCCACTGATTCGTGTTTAGGAACTACAGTTCGTTAGTACAAACAAGTCGCGATGAACTTGGTTTTAATGTCACTGTCTTAAGCTCTGGTGTGGGAACATTTTGGCTTCAAGCGATTGAAAAAGGAGAGTCCATTAGTGTGAATGAGCCGATATGTCGAATTTGTTTCAGAACAGTAGCAATGAAAAAAGGCAACACAATTACACAACTAACCTTAAATTACACCTAAAACATAACCACCCTACCTATTTTTTCAACAAGGGGACAACAACCGCAGTTGGTACTGGGTAGGGGTCTTCGAGACAGTTAACTGTAATGGGTGTATTTACCAGCCAGTGCAAAAATAAACATGACAACGGGAAATGGCACACACTCACAGACAGGTACCATTCTATAGCTAAAGAGATGTAGCTGGTAAACATGATCAAAAAATAGAATTAAAAAAAATATAAATATAATATAAATAAAAGGCTGCAAACCTTTAACAAACAGTCCTGTCTTATAATGCCTGATATGGTTTAAAAGTCTATTTTTTTACTTTTTTGTTTACATCTACTATTTATTATTATTTATTTGTTTTAAGATATTTTTTCATGATTCAATTTTAAACATCTAAATATTCTTAAAAATAAAATGTTTTTAAAGCAGTGTACCTGAATTATTACACTATTATGATTAAAAATGCATTATTTTTTTTTATTAGTGATATAAGTTATAAAGTGGCAATAATATGTTTTATCACAATTAATTTGGGTGTAATATATTGCCCAGCAAAAAAAAAAAAAATAATAATAATAAATGATATTGTGACAGCCCTAATGAACATTTAGTTTATTTTTCCAGAGTATCTAAGGTACAAGCTGTTAATGATTCACCTAACTTGGTGTAGCATCTCACTTGCATTTAAAGAGACATACACTCAAAAAGTGTTATCCAAAACAGGAATTTATTGAATTATATAATAAAATGGGAGGTATTTTCAGCTGAAACTTCACAGACACTTACTGGGAACAGCCGAGAATTGAATGACATCAAAAGGGCACAGCAGGACTCATTTTAAAAGAACACACTCTCTTTTATGTCAGTGGCTTTGATGATTTTTTTTAGTTTGTGAAGAATATAGAGATCTTCATCCACAGGTTACTGCAAACACACCCTGATCTATCCCAGGGGAACTTCCCTTTCCACCGGCTTGTAGATCTGGTGAAATGTCATCACCGCAGACATCTAAACTTCTTCACCCTGATCCCTCATTTCCTCTGCTCCATTTACTCCCTCTGTACTGAAACTCTCACACAGACTCTTCAAGACCTTTGTGCTAGAGATGTACAGTTGGACTGGTAAAGTTTTTTATGTTTTGTTTTTTTCCCTCATTGTAATCCTTACTGTAGGCTCAAAAGTTTTTTTTTTTTTTTTTTAGAAATGTACATGTTTTAAAAAGTAAAAAATAAATAAACAAACAAAAACATAATGAGTGAAAATCTGTGAAACTCTCTGAAGCTAGAGTAAATATCTATACCTATATGGATAATGATTTGAAAACCAATAGAGACATGACCAAGCACTTGTGACAGTCAGAGCAACTCATGAGATCAACCAGGTATGGTTTGATACAGTGCAGTGCAGCATGAATTTATTTCTGTTTTCACCATCAGAAATACCAAAATAGTGAAGCGTACCATGCCATAACACTTTCTTACCAACTAGACTTGCCTTTGAAAGCTATTGGTTTAGCATTCACTTGCACACACAACAAGCCATGGGAACAATAACAATGAAATGATTTTTATATGCACTGCTGGAGTATAGCGTTGTAATAATAAAATGGACCATGCTGAAACAAAGCTTGTCTCTTTTTGTGACAAACGATGCCATGAAGCAAGGTGTCCTCTATGCTGTATGTCCTCTATTGTTGTTTACAAGGCCTTTTAAATGTCATGGCTAAACATGTGAAGGGTGCAAGAGGTGCCACTTCCTCTCTATTTGCATACTGTTACGTATTCTAACTTTGCATGACGCCACCCAGCAAGCCAGACCTGTAACAATAAACAATATTAAATAAAAATAATTAGGACACCACTAAATTAGCGAGGAGCCCAGAGTTTCATCTCCCATTTAAAAGGAAAAAACAACAACAAATATGTATATATAAATCCAGATATTCCGGTATCAGAATTGGTCAATTTGCTTGCAAAATTCAGCAATTGGAACAGGCCATGACTAGTGAAAATCAACCTTCATTCTCTAGAAATGTTCAGGTGTGATTACTGAAGCTTTGACTTTCCATGTGGAGTAAGTGCATTGGCAGATGTTCTCATCTCATCCCCTTGCGTTGGCTGTATTTTCATCTTAAGAACAACTATTTAAGTGTGCAGACACCCCGCTGAACAAAGTAGTGTTAAAAAAATCCCTTTTCTGCAGTCATGCATATTTGCAGGCTTGGCTGCGTATTAAATAAGATACCCAGTGGTAGAATTATCCAGCACCTTACAACCCTGCTCAGACCATTCTGTCATTATCATGCCCTCCTTTAGGTGTTACCCACAATGCACTGCAGCAAAGCAAGAAACATTGAGTGTTAAAACTCCAGCTAAAGCGCACAGGAGAGGTTGTGTTGCTCGCTGTCTCAGTTGGTGAGCTTGCATTAGTGAGAGTGCTGCGCAGTATGGGTTTGCCTATTTCTGGTTGGAATAAATGGAAAAAAAATGCAGGATGGGGTTGGTTGAAGTTAGCTGAAGTTGCAAACACACTGAATAGTGCTCACTGGATATTACAAAAATGAATGCGCAGTGCTTGGAATAATATGTTTATTCACCCTGAGGTTATAATCCCTAAAAATAAACCCTTGTATATAGAATAATCAAACATAAAGGTGTGTACAAATAAGATTGTATTGTTAGTTTATGTGAAGAGATTAAACGATGATAGCATTGATAGATGCAGAGATGTACCCCCTCCCCCTAACATCTGTAAAGTGCTTTGAGTACCCAGATAACAAAAAGTAGCACCACTTTTCTCATTGTCTCTGTGTTTTCCCACCTGCTTTGTTCCCAGGGCCTCCGTCAGCACCGGAGAACCCGATCTCCACCCTGAACGACACCTCAGTGACTTTAGAATGGAGTCCTCCTCGAGACAGCGGCGGACGAGGAGATGTGACCTACAGCATACACTGCAGAAAGTGTGCTGGCGACGGAAGGATATGCAGCCCCTGCAGCAACAATGTCCACTTTGTCCCAAGACAGTTCGGCTTGTCGATCCCAAAAGTGCTGATCACAGACCTGCTCTCCAACACCAACTACACCTTCAGCGTTGAAGCGGTGAATGGGGTGTCAGATCTGAGCCCAACCCCTAAACAACTAGTCACAGTCAACATTACCACCAGTCAGACAGGTAGGCTGCATCTCTTTTTTTTTCTTGGTCATATTTAAAATTTTGGTTTGTTTAAAATATTGATTGGATTTTTTTGGTCGGTGACACGGTGGCTCAGTGGTTAGCAATATCATCTCACAGCAAAAAGGTTAGTTAGAGTCCCGGCTGGGTCAGTTGGCATGTCTTTGTGGAGTTTGCATGTTCTCCCCGTATTCGAATGGATTTTATCCAGGTGCTCTAGTTTCCCCCACAGTCCAAAGACAAGTAGATTGAATAAACTAAATTGGCCATAGTGTATGTGTGTAAATGAGTGTGTATGGATGTTTCCCAGTACTGTGTTGCAGCTGGAAGGGCATCCGCTGTGTAAAGTTGGTGTTTTTATTCTGCTGTGGCAACTCCTGACGAGTAAAGGGACTAAGCTGAAAGAAAATGAATGAATGAATGAATGAATGAATGAATATATTTATTTCCATTTAGAAAGGTAAGCCCTGCCCACTTTGGAAGCTGTTTGGTTCAGCAAATATGCTGCGATCGGCTACTTTTTTGTCAATTTGTGTAGTAGGGCTGCATGATGGAATTACAGAAGTACTGAAATGTATTGGAATCAACTAGTTTAGATAAAAAATAAGTAATTTATCTAAACACCTTTATTAACAAAAAGACTAATATTTTAAATCTATTGTTGCATTGAGGTAAGTCCTGCCCACTTTAGAAGCTAATTGGCTTAATAAGCTAGCAACAAATATGTCGCGATTGGCTATAAT
>NC_141022.1:44732500-44850000 GCF_052040795.2 Danio rerio
GCTTAGTGCCTGATTATCAGTGGTTTCCACAGCAGAATGAACCGACAACTATTCCAGCATATGTTTTACGCAAAGGATTCGCTTCCAGCAGCAACCCACTGGCAAACAATATCTAAATTATATTGTTTTAAAATTTAGTAAATAATTTAAAAAATTAAATAAGCAATTGTATATTAAAATATAAAATATATTATATATAATTTATATTATATTATGGTAACACTTTATTTTGATGGTCCATTTGAGTATTGGTAGACTGTCTGCTTAATATCTGTTGATACTGCTCCTTCAACAGACATTTAACTAACTATAAGAAACTTTGCAAGTACATGTCAACTTACACTAACCCCAAACTAACAGTAACTATACTTAATCTAATGAGAATCAGTTGGCATGTAGAGGCAATGTAACTTAATTTCAACAAACGGACCATCAAAATAATGTGACCTATATTATTTCTAAAATATAATAACAAAACAACACTTCAAAATAAGGGTGTATTAGTTGATGTTAGTTAATGCATTAACATTAATGAACAGTGCACAACAGATCTGTTAAGCATAATTTTGAAACTTTGTTAATGTTAACTAAACATATTAATGTAATACATTGCTAAAGAGGAATTAATGGTGAATGGTGAACTAATGCCGAGTATTATTCGGCATTACCTTATCTTTGTTAACGTAAACTTACCCATATTCTATACTCAATTCTCCATATTACATTTATTATTTACAATTAGTTTATATTTACTTACACATACACTAATGCATTTGTTGTTCATTGATTTGATAACATGACCTATGAACAACACATTGATTCAGCAATAGGCTACTAAACCTGATGTGTAAACTAAACATACAGTATATTAATGTGTTAATTACCACATTAGTTAACACACTAGTTAACAGTGAACAACACATCTGTTAAGCATCACTTAATCTTTGTAATGTTCACAACATAATAATGTGTTAATATAATAGGTAACATTAACAAATGAGGAGCAACAACTATTACTCAGCATTATATAATATTTGTTAATGTTAACATACAATATTTGTTAATGTTAACATACTCATATTCTAATGCACCATATTACATTTACTATTTGCAATTAGCTATTGTTTATTTGTTTATTACACAAATACTGATGCATGTGTTGTTCATGAATTAGATAACATGACATAACAATGACCAACACGTTTATTCAGTAATACTAAATCTGATATGTACGGTTTAAGAAATTTAAGAAAACACATGTAATTACAGAAATGTATGCAAATTGAGAAAATATCCTAAAATCATCATAACGCAAACACATTTTTAAAAAACATGCTGCATTTCCTCACAACGCAAACAAATTATTAAAAATTGCTGCATTTTCTCATATGCAAAACAAATTACAAAAACGCCTACATAACACCTTCAAAAGGAACTGAGCACAACATTTCAAGTGGACCCTAAAACGTGACGAATGCTGCTGTGCCATGACTATTGCTCAGTGAAGCTGTAGGCGATCTTTGAAAGATGAGGTTTTTGTTTGTTTGTTTTTAAATCCTGATTCTCTTGTCTTTTGTATTTTATTAGTCTAAATATCTATTATGTAAGTACCCGGGTATGTCACGTTTTAGGGTCCCCTTGAAACATTTACGTTGTGTTCCATCCTATTTGCAAGTGTTGTGAGAAAATGCAGCACGCATAATTTGTTTGCATTGTGCGAAAATGCTGCACATTTTTTAAAAGTGTGTTTGTGTTGTGTGAATTTGCAGCACGTGTGCTGTCAAACAGATGAACATTGTCTCTTAATTTTTGTAATAGACATGTAACCTAAACATATAATAATGTGTTAATTAAAATATTAGTTAACATTAACAAATAATAAACAAATGTTAGTAACACACTGGATAATGTTGAAGTAGTATATACACTAAGGTTTCAGAGCTATTCACATATTCAGAGTATATACATTAAGGTTCATAATTCTATTAACTGATGCTTCATCAATGATAAATCATGTTAGTAAATGGTTAACAAATGGTTAATTGTTTTAGTAAAAGGTTTATTTCGCAAAAACAGAGTGCTCCGTTTTCTATTAATTAAATAAATCAGGACATTCGCAAATTAACTCTTTAATGCACAATAAAAACATTTTAATATGTGTATATACAGGTATGAAATATTATAGCTAATTTTGAAGAACTGACTAACTTTTGACTGTTTCATTTTTTGTCTTTATTCCTTTATTCACACATTATGTTTAAAACACGCATATGCAAGGTTACTGAAATAAAAATGAAACATAAAACATACTTGACCATTAATAGTTTAAAGTTTTTTTAATGATAATTCGAAGGAGAGCATTGACGTTTTGAAAAAAAAAAACTAAAAAAAAATAAACTTGCTGGACTTAATTTATGTCCTGTGGCCAAATATTTTTCATTATAATTTTATTGATCTGCTTTAGATTGGTCAATTTATTTTTTATGCTTGTGATGAAATAGCGTTTAACTTAAGAGTCCTTTAGACCATGCGCCAGACTGTTTGTCCATTTTGCTGATATAGTCTTTAAATAAATAATTATTTAGGCCTATTTACTTGTTCATTTATCATTTATGTACAATATAAAAGACATACAGTAAAAAATAAATAAATAAAACCGTAAATAAAATTGAAAAGGAAAAAAATCTTATTTATTGGTTATATCACTTTAAAAATAATCTTTTGGCTAAAACACTACTTTATTTATGTATGCATTTATTTATTTTTATACTTTTTTATTATTTATTTATTTGTTTATTTATTTGTTTATTATTTGTTTATTTATTTATTCATGTATTTATTTATTTATTTATTTATTTATGTATTACTTTATTCATTCATTCACTCATTTATTTATTTATTTATTTATTTATTATTAATTAGTGTATGCATGTACTTTCATTTTATTTCTTTAGTTTTAATTTCCCAAATGAATCCTCATTGCACTTAAGTTTACAATGATAATAAAGCTTAACAAGTTGTTAATTGTTTATGAAAGAATTATAATTGTTTGTTTCAATATTTCATCTTCATTTACAAGTAGCAGGGAATTTACAGTTACTGTATGTTTCTGTTCGTTTACATTCCATCTCTTTGTGTCCTTTGGCATCATCGTCCAAACTGCTGTTACACCTAAAAACAATTTCTTAATCCTGCCGCAGCACCACAAGCGACGGTAATGGTCATATTGAACTGTCACCCACTGTAGATATCTGGACATCTATATACACATTTTAAAGTGATTTTATAGAAACTAATAGAAACTGTAGCACTCTGCTTTTGCAAATGATCTCTTCATACATGAGTATACTATAGTACATAATATAGCACCTGTCTGTGTATATGTCAGACAGAAACAAATACATTCAGAGTATCAATTGAGCTGTCCTTGACAAGCTGTAGCATTAAACACTGCTTTCTTCAACACAGTGCAAAGTTAGCCAAAGTTTTCCTTTGGGGCCTTTGAAGAATTAGCTCCTCTTTCTTTTCTTGGCAGATTCACCTATTCAGAGCGTCCCATGGCACCAATTATTCCTCATGCTTCTAAAAGTTACACTTGCAAGACTTCTTCATAATAGCAGTATGTGCAGGTAGATCAATACACCGATAGCAGAAGGGAAGAGGAACGGGTTACAAGAGAGCAATTTGTTGACGACACATCGCGGATAATAATTGCTGCATGAATAACACGTCAGGGCATCAGGCCAAAATCACCATATTTAATGCGTATATTTCAAGTGGGTCCATAGCGTTAGCTTGTGCCACGTCCAATGGTGAATCTCTTTTCTCATTTAAATGAATATCTGAAATTGGATGTAATAAATTCACACAGTTCAGCAGGTTTAATCCATGTAGTCTCTGCTGACCTCGCCTGCGTGTTTTATGATTGCAGGGGGCTGGGGGGGAGCAGACAGCCATTCACAGGAGGAAAGCGTACTTCATCAGAGCTGCTCTCTGGTGCGGTTTAGCATCCGCGGTGAAAGTTGTTTGCTTTGTGTTCATTTATCAAGAATAAGTTATGTCGGGGAAGTAACATAAAGCCAGGTACACTCAGAAGGTCATACTTCATTCTTTGAAATCCCAGTCACACATACACCGATACATACACACAGACACACAGACACACACACAGTCTCCACAGCAACAGACTGACTTCAGGTGTCCTTAGACAACATGCAGCACAGCAGTGGATTCAGAGCAGTGCAGTGAAAACTCAAACTAATTAAGAAAAATTACACTTAATTGTGTAATTGTTGGAACAAATACAAAAATAAAAACATTGGTTTTGTGACAGCTAAAAAAAAAAAGAGCAATTGTGTCTTTGGCTTGCAGTGACAGTAAATGTGGAGATACTTTTTTTTTGCAATACAAGATTTAAAAAATTGGTCACATTGTATTGATAGATTTATATTAATAACTACTAGTTTAGAAACTTACTAATGACTTAAACATATGCACTACCTGACAAAAGTCTTGTTGCCTATTCAAGTTTTAGGAACAACCAAAAATAACTTGACTTCTAGTTGATCATTTGGTATCAGAAGTGGCTTATATGAAAGGCAAAGGCCTCTAGATTACGTTTGTTTTACCAAAACAAAATATGATCATGCCTTGATTTTTAATTATTTAATTAGGACAGTAAGGTCTGACTTTGCTTAGACAAAAGTCTTGTCAATCAATAAAAATAATGTACAGTATAGAATATAAAGTCATGGTGTAGTGGAAAAAGAATTAATATTGTGTATGACTCCCATGAATTTAGGAGGACTGCATCCATACATCTCTGCAATGACTCAAACAACTTATTAAAAAAGTCATCTGAAATGGCAAAGAAAGCAATCTTGTAGGACTCAGTTCATCAAGATTATTTAGGTATATCTTCAATCCCTCTTCCTCATCCATTTTACATCAGACAAGCTTAATAATGTTTAAGTCTGGTGACTGGACTTTGCTTTTAGAAACTTTGATGTGGAGGCTAAAGTATAAGAAGGAGCGCTATCCTGAAGAATTTGCCCTCTACTGTGGTTTGTAATGTAATGGGCAGCACAAATGTCTTAATACCTCAGGCTGTTAATGTTGTTTTCCACTCTGCAGATCTCCCGCATGCCCCAATGCTGAATGTAACCCCAAACCATGATTTTTCCCAAACCATGAATTTTGACTGATTTCAGTGAGAATCTTGGGTCCATTTGGGTTTTAATAGGTCTTCTGCAGTGTTTGTGATAATAGGGATGCAGTTAAACAGATGGTTCATTAGAAAAATCTCCCTTCTGACACTTTTGCAAATGATCAACTAGAAGTCAAGTTATTATTTTTGCACTTAAAACTAGGAACAATGACAAGACTTTAGTCATGTAGTGTATAAGGCACTGTCAATATTTTTTCTACTTAAGCCCATTGGGAAAATGTGCCCAGAGATACATTTCGGAGAATTAAGAAATACATTCCTTTGGGTACATAAGGACTGCATTTTGTGTAAAAAATGATATGAAAAATATGTTATAGGGGGCAGTAACGCTCACTTGTTCCATTTGGATGGCTTTTGCCCCATGACTGGTTTGCTTGGCAACTCACCGCAAACGGCGCTAGACTTAGGAGGCTAAGTAGACCAGGGACAAATCTGAGAGGACTGATCCAAAAACCTGTGAAAATTATAATTTTTCTTTTTAAGCAGTGTGATACAATGGAAGATGCATTGAGATGGCTAGAAATGTACACAGCGGCTTCTGGAGGTTTTTACGGGAAACTGCATGTATAAGGAAATGTGTTTAAAAAAATGTGCTCAAAAATGTACACAGTGGTGTTTAGTGGATTTTTGAAAACAAAAACTAGAAGTAAACATAGTCTAGGATACATATTTAAATTCTCAAAAATGTACCCTGAGCATATATTTCCAATGAGCCTGGGTTGAAATCTTTTGCTAATCTGAAATAGGTTTCTTACTGTACACCGTACTGCCTACATATGGTTGTTTCAAATACAAATCCATTTAATACAAATTCATGAGAAGTCTAGGTTTGTCATACAGATGACCTATCAAACCATTGACCTAAAAACTTCCCTAAACCCAACAATAGTGTTTTCAAAAGCAAATGTATAAGAAAAAATGCTCTGCAACTGCATGGTTTTATCTTAAGTGCAAAGAACTTTTAAACTCATTTTACCAAAATAAACTGCAGTCAAAAATATGTTGAAGTACAATTTTGTGGTTTTCTGAGCCTGTGTTGTTTTCTTGTTGACATCAAGAATACACTTTAGCTCAGGTGTAATTCCTAAAATTAAAATTAGCAGTTACAGGTAAAAATTCAATTACAAATATATAAAAAGTATCATTATAACTAGTAAATCTAAATTTCTGTAAAAATAAATATACAGAGAATGGCCTTGGTTTCTTCATGGAGCCCAAACAAATCAAAATTTACTGGTATTCCTTTACTTGTGGGGACATTTAGACACCACAAACACATTGTATCCCAACAAGAAAATCTAATTTAAAGGTCAGAGATTCAGAGATGCATAAAAAACAGAACATTTGTTGTTAAAGTTGTTGTTCAAAAATGCACATTCGGTGAAGCGATTGTAGGCATGCTTTATCATAAATAAAACACAATCAACATCAAGCAACAACCATTCTTATAATTAGTGTAACCAAGTTCCCAGATAACATACCACTCCTAGATCCACTAATCATCCAGAAGACAACAGTTAGTTAAATCCCGTTTCATTTTTTTCCTGGGATGATTTAGGTTATTTTTATACAACTTGTTAAATCTGAAAAAAATATCTTTTATAAGACTTTTTCTTTTCTTTTTTTTTCCTCCAACCATAAAATAGCTTTATTTTGTCATTCAGATATCAGTAGTACATCAGTATGCCAGAGAATTATTCAGAGGTTTTTTGCCTATAATTATAAATCCAGGAGCAACGCAACAAGAGAGGCTCATTTACATAGGACACATTGAGCGAGTGTGTATGTGTCACTCTCATTATCTCAGAAATCCACCTGTGACAAAAACCAAACAACAACACTGCAAAGGTTTCTGAGTACATATTTTAGGCTGATAGGATCCTACATTTCCAAACAAAAAAGTCAAGGGTAGAGCTACTTTTTGGAAGCGGGTCTCATAATTGATTTCTGGATTAATTTTCCAGTCCAAACAAATCATTATTTTAGGTCACACTTGCTGTATGAATTCATCATGAATCACTGAGATAAATAGACATGTTTCAATTAATGATCTGTAGCTACCCCATACTTATTCGTAAATGCTAATTAAATAAAAGGATATTTATATTAATGGTTGTTTTATTGTATTAATTTGTTCATGAATAAATTAATGAACGAATGAACTATCGAAAGAACGGACAAATGAGTGAACAATTTAAATGTTTTTTCTGTTCATGACTGAATTTAATTAATAAAAATAGTGTAAAACATCATTATTGTAAGAAAAATGTAACAGTTAAATATATTTAAAAACGTATGTTGTTATCAGCTTTGAAAACATCTGATGCTTTTTGTTGAAACAGTGATTCATTTAATAAGGAAGGTTAAAGTGTCAAAACAACAGTATTTATTATAATAAATATATTATAAGTCTTTATTATCACTTTATGATTATGATGTGTCTTTTGTGAATAAAATAGATCATTGCTAATATAAAGCAATAAATTAACAACCTAAATGTAACCTTTGAACAGTAATATAGTGACCAAATGAAAGAACGAACGAATGAACGAAAGAACGAACGAACGAACACTTTAAAAGTTTGTGTTATTTTTACATTTACATTTAGTCATTTAGCAGACGCTTTTATCCAAAGCCACTTACAAATGAGGACAAGGAAGCAATTTACACAACTATAAGAGCAACAATGAATAAGTGCTGTAGGCAAGTTTGAGGTGTGTAAAGTGTAAGTAGAAAAGTTTCTCCTGTTCATGACTGAATTTAATTAATAAAAAATAGTATAACACATCATTATTGTGAAAAAAATTACAATTTAACTATATTTTAAAACTACGACCAAAATGTTAATTTAGCAAGAACAGTTTATATTTGTTTATAGTAAACAATCAATAATTTAATCATCTGTATTTAGATGAATAGACATGTTGAAATTAAAGATTTGTAGTTACCCCTACTTTTGTAAATGATACTTAAATAAAATGAAATATTATGTTTATAATATTTATTTTATTTATATTATGAAGTATTACGTTTACTGAGGCCGAATTTAATTATCAAAATAGTGAAAATCACTATTATTTTGAAAAATAGAACACTAAAAACACTTCAAAATGTATTTTATTATCAGCTTTGAAAACATCTGATGGTTAATAATTTTGTTGAAACAGGGATTGATCTCATTTAGGATTCAATGATAAAGGTTAGAAAAATCAAATTATTATCATTTTATTATTCTAATTTTTAATTACAATGTTATTTTATTATTATAAGTCTTTATTACTTTATGAATTTAATGTGTCTTTTTTTTAATAAATTAGTAATTACTAATAAAAAAGTGAAAAATCAACAACCTAAGTTTAACATTTAAACAGTAACATATTAACCAAAATGTTCAACAAATCAAAATGTCAATTTTTTATTTCTTTTACCAAAACGATTTATATTTGTTCATATTCAACTATCAATAATATAATAATATGTCTTTAGATTAAAAGCTTTTTGAAAACCAATAAAAATTATTAAAACAAAACAGTAACATTAACTGGAAATCTGAGGTGTTTAAAAAAATGTTTCAAATGTGCCCCTATTTTAACCATTTGATCCATACCTATAACAGTATTATTCTAACACATATTTAACAGATTTCAGGCACTGCAATTTACCATCTGTTTTAAAATTAAAAAATATTTTTGTCATGATATATTGAACAGTAAATATAGATTCACAGTTGATTATTTAATTATGATTAGTTAATTATGTTGTTGTTTATTTATTTTAAAAGAATTTTCAGTATAGATGTACTGTTTTACCACTATTATAAAATAGTAATAGTGTTAGTCTTAATTACAAGTCGATGAAGAAATTATTTTAATGAATGAAATCAGATGTCTCAAAGCTGTCAATTACAAGGCTTTTTCAACTTCTGATATAATCTGTCACATTCATTCACAGTACAGACTCTCACAAGCAGATGCAATATTGAGTTCTGCTTACAAACATCCAGATCCAAATGACTGACCATCTGAATCATGAGAAATTCAATGCTGTGTAATTGCTGTGTGTGTTCAAAGAGTGATCACCATGAGTCAGCATCACAGTTGTCTTTCAGAATCAGAAAGCCATTTGTTGCCAAGTAAGTTTGAACAATTTGTTTTCATGAAAGAAGCTCCACGTTGCAACAAAATGACAGTGACAGGACAAAAACTCAGATAATAAAGGAATTAAAAAAGCAAGTAATAAAGAATTAAAATATACAAATTGACAAATGTATGTGCAGGTGTATGCCTTCTGAAATGAGACAAATTGTAACATAAAATGTACAAATCCATTTCACATTATATTACCTCATAAAACCTCATGTCTTTATACAAATTACTGTTCATAAAAATTCTGAATAAAGGCAAAACTCAAGCTCAATCAAACAAAGTCATAAATTAAAAGTGTAGCATTAAAAACAGATTAAGAAATCATAATAAAATCATAAATGCTTATAAAAGTGTTTTTAAAAAAGCTGAAATTGGACATTTGTATACAATGAATGCTACTAACTTGTGTTCAATAATTAGAGTTTCAAAAAATAAAATTATTTAAAAAATAAAGTGCATCCAGGTTGTCTAAATTTAATGATTAAAATTGATTGGCATGTTAAAGTAAGATATTTCAAATAAAAATAATATAATTGAATTCAGTGTTTCTCAACCACGTTCCTGGCGGACCACCAGCTCTGCACATTTCCTTGTCTCCTTAACCAAACATACCTGATTCAGATCATCAGCTCATTAGCAGAGTGTAACAGACAAAGGAGACATCTAAAACATGGTGTGTTGGTGGTCCTCCAGGAACGTGGTTGAGAAACACTGCTATAATTGTTTTAAAATAACTTTTAACACTTGTGTTCCATTTGCCTAAAGTAAACTGAAATATTATTATGCGATTGTATGTAAATGAGTGTAATGATTATATGAGAATGCAGCAATGGTCTATTTTTTTTGAGTGTACTCCTCCAGTGCCCTCTGCTCTCTCACACCAGCAACTGGAGGAGAGATCAATGTACGGGCATTAATTCACCAGGGCACTTCTCCAATAGGTTGACTGACAGGCACTAAGCTGGTGTCTGGGAGATTGTTAGAGAACATCCATTCAGTTGTAGGGTCTGAAGAGAGCAAAGGACAGAAAAGACCAAACAAACAGGGCCGTCAATGTCTGGAGAGGGCAGACCACGAACAAACAGTGTTGAGAAACTATGATGAGAAAGAGTTTCATTTCAGTGGTAGAATAATATAGTTTCATTTATATTTGAAACTAGATTTTTTATATATATTTCTGTTTGCTCTTCACTGAGTCTTTGCAGTGTATATTGTTATCCATTTGTTTGTTTATATATGCATGTATGTATGTATATACAGCGGGGAATATAAGTATTGAACATGTCATGTTTTTTTTGCCGGGAGTAATATTCCTAAAGGAGTTGTTGACATGGAATTAAACATTCTACAGCTTGATTTTTTTTTTCACTGAAAGCATTTGAGAGTTTCCGTGGCTGTGTTTTGGATCAATAGCCCCTTTCACACAGTGATACCGGTAAATATCCGGAAAATTTCTGGAACTACTTTACCGGTATATTAAAAAAAACGCTGTTCACACAGGCGAGGACGTTACGGAATTTTTCCGGAAAAGAGCATTTACACATCCATCGCAAAATGCCGGTAAATTCTGACATCATTAACCAGAAATGACCTCTAAACGGCTGCGCTTGTGTTTGTAAACATTTGACTACATTACAAACTCTTCGGATGGATCAGTATTGAGTACAACTCTAATGAAAACATAGGGAAACACTTTGATATGTGTGTGTGCTGGCGCTATGGGCGCTCACGGGCACACGCAAAGCTTGAAGGTAAACAAACAACGGATTATCATAAACATTTTATCGATAATTATTTACACAGCATTAAGAAGGAACATAGAAACATTATCTGACTAACATCTAGCAGCTAAAGGTGTCTGGAAAAAATATTCAAAGGCTTTTATTCTCATAAACCGCGCGCACGTGAATGCGTCTGACTGTTGTGATTGGCTAAAGCAGGTGTCTCACGTCAGCCCGTTCTAGACGTGGACGCGCTTATTACGGCAATCTTCCTTCTGCATTCACACAGCGCAGCATTCCGGCAAATTACCGGTAATGTTACAACTTCTCTTTCCGGAAAATAGCCAGAACGAATTTACCGGTATTTTCAAAAAGGGCCTGTTCACACTTACAACCTTTCCGGAAAATTGCCGGTAATTTTCCGGAAAGGTCTGTATGTGTGAAAGGGGCTATTAGCCCCTTTCACACAGTGATACCGGTAAATATCCGGAAAATTTCCGGAACGACTTTACCAGTATATTCAAAAAAGCGCTGTTCACACAGCCGAGGACGTTACGGATATTTTCCGGAAAAGAGCATTCACACATCCATTCCAAAATACCGGTAAATTCTGACATCATTCACCACAAATGAGCTTTAAACGGCTGCGCTTGTATTTGTAAACATTTGACTAAATTACAAACTCTGTGGATGATCAATATTGTGAACAACTTTCGCAGGATCACTTTTGCATGTCGAGGTGTTCATTATATGTGCGTGTGCAGGCGCTCATAGGCTGTATCACAGGCACACGCAAAGCTTGAAGGTAAACAAACAACGGCTTATCATAAGCATCTCATCGATGATTATTTACACAGGTGGCATTAAGAAGAACATATAAACGTTATCTGACTAACTTCTAGCAGCTAAATGTGTCTGGAAAAATATTCAAAGGCTTTTATCCTCACAAACCGCGCAGACGTAAATGCGTCTGACTGTTGTGATTGGCTAAAGCAGACGTCTCACGTCAGCACGTTCTAGACGTGCACGCGCTTATTACGGGAATCTTCCTTCTGCATTCACACAGCGCAGCATTCCGGCAAATTGCCGGTAATTTTACAACTTCTCTTTCCGGAAAATAGCCAGAACGAATTTACCGGTATTTTCAAAAAGGACCTGTTCACACATACAACCTTTCCGGAAAATTGCCGGCAATTTTCCGGAAAGGTCTGTATGTGTGAAAGGGGCTATTGTCTTGCTAATCATCTTCATCCTCCGGCATTTACACTAAGGAAGGGAAGATGATTGCTGAAGAACTACTGAGAGATTTCAGCAGCTGTCTGGGCTTTTACTGCCTTTCTACACCTCCCTTTCTTCATGTGTTTAATGTGTTTTCCCTTCTTCATTTCAGTTTATTGCACATAACCTAATTTGTAAAATAATTAGATTCATTTTCTTTAATATCCATAAATCCATAAATGGATTTTGTTGGTTGTTACCAACATCCGCAGGAAATTACAACAGCAAAAAGTCAACGACACCTTTAGAGTTATGTTTGGTAACCCTTTATTTTGATGATCCATTTGAGTATTAGTAGACTGTCTGCTTAATATCTGTTGATATGCTCCTTCAACAGAAATTTAACTGACTATAGAAAACTTTGCAAGTACATGTCAATATATACTAACCCAACCCTAACCCCAACCTTACAGTGTACTCATAATCTAATTAGAATTAGTTCCAATGTAACTTAAATTCAACAAACGGACCATTAAAATAAAGTGTGACCATATGTTTTCTGAGAAAATTGGTGACGTGTTCAATACTTATTTTCCCTGCTGTATGTATTTATAGAAGGGAAAATAAGTATTGAACATTGGGATTAATATTCCAAATGGAGCTGTTGACATATAATTAAACATTATTGATAGCTAAACAGTTTGATTTTCTTTCTCTGAAAGCATTTGAGAGTTTCCTTGGCTGCATTTTGGATCATTGTCTTGCTAAAATGTTAATCATGGTTTTAGCTTTATCATCCTGATAATTTAAATGTTTGACTGAAGCAGCTAATAATCATTTACATTGAGGAAGAGCAGAGAGTTGCTGAAGAACTATTAAGAGATTTCAGCTTCTGTCTGGGTGTTCACTGCCTTTCTACACCTCCCTTTCATCATGTGTTCAATACTTTTTCCCTGCGTAATTTCATTTTATTACAAACAACTTAATTTGTAAACTAATTAGATTAGTTTACTTTAACTATATGGATTTGGTCGTTATTTGGTTAGTTACGAACATCTGGGGAAAGTCAACAATCTTTAAAAATATGTTTTCTGAGAAAAAAGTGATGTGTTCAATACTTATTTTCCCAGCTGTATGCATGTATGCATGTATGTATGCATGTATGTATGTATGTATGTATGTATGTATGTATGTATGTATGTATGTATGTATGTATGTATGTATGTATCACTTTGTAGCATGTAATATGCAAAAAAATCCAAGTAATAATAAATGTATTTTAGCATTTCAGTTAGTAATAATACACATGCTATGAGGAGCAATCTAAAATCAACCAAAAGTTGATTCATCATTACAAGATGATGAAGCAATTATGATGAAGTGATTGTAAATTTAAAAATGCATTTAAAAAATAATATTAAATGCAATAAACAATTTAATTAATTGAATTAAAATTGAATAATAAAAAAATTTAACAAAGCAAATAAAAAAAATATAAATATTCTCCACTTTAATTCTAAAATAATAACAAAATAAATTATTTCAATGATCTAATCTGCTCGGAATACACACGCTGCACATAAAAATGATATATTTATTTGCCAATAAAGGCTTTTTAATATTCTTTCCACATTTTTCGAGTGCCTTGGTCGGATTTTTGATGTTTATTCTGATGAATCCCTTCCCAAAATTATTTAGGCTCCCCCTGAGCACATTTTGTTTGATTTTGGATATATTGTTAAATTAGTTTTTTATAAAAAAAATATATAATAAATGTATTTGACGAGAACATTATACAGACAAAAATAAATAAATCAGTTATTATGTTTTCTTGTAAATTAGCTGTTGTGTAGCAGCAATTGTTTGTGAACAATAATAGATTACATTACATAAAAACATCCCATTTATTTCAATGATTTAATATTTTTGTTGTTGTTGTTGTTGTTGTTGTTTTTGTTGATGATGATGATGATTAGAAGAAACAGCATTATTAGTTATTACAAAGATTTGTTATTGATATTATTATTTAACACGTTAAATTTAAAATGGGTCACACTTTATTTTAATGGTTCATTTATTGAATTTAAGTTAGGTTAACAGTATAAACAGATAGCAGGAAGTCTACTAAAATTCAAATGGACCATCATATGTAATTTATTCTCTTCTGAATGTGCTCCTGTTTAATCAATGAAACTGATTAAAAGACTCATCATGTCTGCATATTCTTGAAACCATTTCAACATAAGAGCTTGTGTGATCATTCAGACGTCCTGTCGAACACAGAAGCTCATTGAGAAACCCCTCTGTGTGCTGTGGGGAAGGCCAGGGGTCTGAGCTTTGAACAGACGGTGACGCCAGAGCAAGAGTATGAAAATGTGGAGATAGGGAGGGGAAATGGAGGAACAGACTGATATACGGATAAAAGGCCAATGAAAGATGAAAGACAAGACAGCCCAAAAAATAGGCAAAAACAGATAAAACTGACTGGGGCAAGACTGAAACATAGCACAGAGGAGCCCTGGAGAATATCAGAAGACAATGAATTAAATTAATCAAGTATGTTTAGATAACTCCTTTGTGTTAACTTTAATGCATACAATAACATTGCTAACATTTTACAATAGGGTTATATTAGTTAAGGTTAGTTAATGTATTTGGGGTGACATGGTGGTGCA
Source organism: Danio rerio (assembly GCF_052040795.2). Classification (NCBI taxonomy): domain Eukaryota; kingdom Metazoa; phylum Chordata; class Actinopteri; order Cypriniformes; family Danionidae; genus Danio; species Danio rerio. Next base: position 44,747,487 of record NC_141022.1, read on the forward strand.
GTGGGTAGGGCTGTGACCTCACAGCAAGAAGGTTGCTGGTTCGAGTCCCAGCTAGGTAAACTGGCATTTCTGTGTGGAGTTTGCATGTTCTCCCCATGTTCACGTGGGTTTCCTCTGGGTAATCTGGCTTCCCCCAGTCCAAAGACATGTTGTAGGTGAATTGGGTAAGCTAAAATATCCGTAGTGTGTGTGTGTATGTCATGACTCATGGTCCTCCAGGTTGGGGGTTGAGCATTGGGCTACCAATAATGTGCGGCTAAATATCAACTTCGATTTAAATGGCCCTGGGAGTAAGTTGTTAATGTAACTACTAACATGAATTGACATTTATTATAGTATTTTTTCATGTTAGGTAACATTACTTAATTAAAGAGCCCATATTATGGGTTTTTGAAAATGCCCTTCCATGTAGTTTGTAACACAGCTCTAAGTGAAGTGAAGTATCCAGCTAAGGCTTAAATCTTCAAGAGTAAAGTGTTTAAAACGGTTGATTCATCTAAAAGAGTCGACTCATAGTGTTTTAAACGAGTCGCCTTGATACTGAGTCATTAGGTGTTTCGCCATGACGTACCAACGAAACCAAGTTATTCACATACACGCGCAAACCCAGGAGATTTGAAACCACAGAAACCCAGACACACACACACCCACAAACACACACACACAAACATGCCGGTCGATTGAAGTCACACTGCAGATGGATATTATCGAGTCTCTACCCAAAGATGAAACCTCAGCATTATAACCAAGCAGTTGGAAACTTCTGTAAACTACATGCTACAAAGAATACTTCATCGGCGTTTGTTAAAGGAAGGATCAATAAAGAGTAACTTACTGATGGACGTCAGGATGGGTTTCTTCCTCCATTTCTCAAGTGTAATTACGTGCGATTAAAGTTGCTGCCTCATTGACTCTAGCTTGCAAATGTATTTAGTTGTGATTTGTTACTTGTAACCGTGTGTACTGTATCAGGTTAACTCGCTATATTCTCATATCGCGTGCAAAGTCACGTTAAAAACGCGACGCGTGCTGCTTTGTTTACAGAGCTCCGTGGAGGAGGGTAGTGTGTGCGTGTGTGTGTGTGTGTGTGTGTGTGTGTGTGTGTGTGTGTGTGTGTGTGTGTGTGTGTGTGTGTGTGTGTGTGTGTGTGCGTGTGCGCGCGCTGTCGTCCGGAGGTATGTGTGTGTGTTTGTATGTGTGTGCACGTTGTCGTCCGGAGGTGTGTGTGTGTGTGTGTTTTTGTGTGTGTGCGCGCGTGCAAAGACGAGAGCAATATGTGTGTGTGTGTGTGTGTGTCTGTGAAAAGAGCAGAGTGAGACAAGCTAGAAGATCTCCTCAACAGTTTTTGCTTAATAAAATAGTTAGTCGTCTGTATTTTCAAGTCCATCGTCTGTATTTACATTGACCCACTGGCAGCTAAAATCCACGCCTTACACTATCGAGCGTGTATGAACTGTGATTACTTTTATATTGCTGATTAGCTGTTGGGCATTTCACTCTCTCACTGAAGGCAGTCGACCAATCACAGTCGACCAATCGCAGATTAGCTTCGCGCTAAGGAGGGGTTTGGGAACAAATAAATCACTGGACGATTCATACGGGAGTCGCTGGAATAATTAGGTAAAAAAAAATGCAGATTATAAGACCATGAAAGGGTTTTTTGACCTTGCATGCATATTAGACTGTTGTTAGAGACCCTTACAACCAAGATTTGACCCTATTTCATGTATAATATGGGCTCTTTAAAATAAATAAAGTGATTCACTGTTAGTTCATGCTAACTCATCGTGCATTAACTAATGTTAACAAGCATGAATTTGGATGCTAATAATGCATTAGTAAATTATTATACATTAGTAAACATTAACCTAAACCTTTATGTAAAATGTGACAATTTGAGTCTCTGGAATACTTGATTTGATTGGTCAGTCACAATATTCCAAGGTATGTTATTCCCAGAAAACAACTGCTAAAAGAAATATTGCAGGCTCATTAGGGTACTACGAAAGCATCTTGACTGCCAGTAAATATGTTCACATCCATACTTATTTGTTGGCCTTTATTCAGCAAAAACAACCGACTGGATGTACCGTTTCCCTTACCTAACAAATGGCTTTATTCCTAAAAGTAGGGAAAATATAAAAAAACTAAACACAACCAAACAACTTTAAACCAAATCACAATAAAGTTCAATCAAACAAAACCTAGAAAAACTAAATACAGCTAACCAAAACTAACCCAGGCTCATTCTGAAAATGTATCTCTTTATACATTTCTGTAGAGTGCCAAATACATCACAGGAACTAGGTTTTATTTTATTTCATTTTTTATTTTTTCGCAGTTTTTGTTTTCACAAGTGCCATTCGCACCTGTTTTTCTCGTGTAAATCCACCAGAGGCCGCGTTGACTGACCGACCGACCGACCGACCGACCAATCGACTGACCCACCCTCCTCCTTCCCTAAATCCAACCAATGATGTTTTCAAAAGCACCAATTGATCCGCCCACCCCCTTCCCTAACCCAACCATGTTTTACACAGTAATCCAAAAAGAAAAGCCACCTGATTTTTACCACATTTTCAGATTTTACCACAATCTCACCCTATTATGTACATGCTTATTTTATTTTTCGGGATTCTGTTTTTGTCTTACCTGCTTTCTGGAACCGTTCTTCACCAGACTTGAACCCTGTCATCGTGGTGAAATCCTCACTGCGTTTCAAGTACACCAACGTACATGGCAAGCTAACTAGACAAACTGGTAACAGGGGGAAAGTCATCCATACAGAGGTAAGCGGTCAGCGGTAAGCGAGAAAAGGAACGGCATCATACCGCCCCATAGCGCTTGCTTTCAAAACAAAATGCATCCTTACGTACTTCTTGAAACATACATAGGGCTACGTTTTCAGAATGAGCATATGTTAGCCAAAACACAATTAGGCCAAAACAAAGCAAATGAAATGAAAACAAAACAATCAAATACTTGACACAGAATCAAACAAAAAACTAAACAAACAACCAATCAAAACAAAATAAAAGCAAGAGAAAAAACAACAACCAAAACACAATTAAATCAAAAAAACAACAACAACAAAGCAAAATACAAACAAACCAGAAAATAACAACAAAAATATGATCAAACCAAACTGAACATATCAAAGCAAATGGCTAAAACAAGACACAACCAAAATAAACTAAATCAATATTACCAAAACATGAATACAAAGAGGGGAGTGGGGGGACAGACTGATTAAAGACCAATGAACAATAAAAACAAGAGAAAACACAAACATGCAATGATATATAGAATGAACTGGTGCAGGGCTACAATAGGACAGAGAAGCCATGGAGAATAACAGAAAAGGGGACTTTAAAAACAAAGGTCAAATGCTACATATCAAGTCTGTTTACATCATTTGTTTGAGTCTGCTTGCACGCAGACTAACCTCAAACCCTTTTTTTTGTGTGCTGCTTGGAAACTCTAATGCCAGCCCAGAGGTAGACAAGTTACAGCTGTTTGAGATAACAAGAGGTGAAATAAATAATGAAACCAATGCTTCATCACTAAATCTCTTTGTTCTTGCCTGTGCCGGCTCTTGCAATTCAGGAGCTGCGGCTCACGCCACGTTGGTGAACAAACAGATAAAAGAGAATATCTGAGTGAATCAATACTGCACATCTGCCATTACCATGACAGTACAGTGATTAATAAATAAGAGCCCAATTAATTACCTATTTTTATCAGTCAGCATATGTCTGTTTTGTTAAAGCATTAAGTTTAATGAAGATAAACAATGTCAAATAAAACAAAATAATTACAACCTAGTAGTTGTGAATGGTCAAAGAAACTAGTGCATTTTTTTTCTCCTTTAGGCAATGGATGTCCAAGTTTGCCTCGTACAATTGTGTGATTTCCTTTTATCTTGACTTTAAACAAAACGAAACTAAAATACACAAACATCTAAACCAAACACAACCAAACCAAAAAAAAACAAAAAGAAAAGAAAGAAGCAGAGCTAAACAAATCTCAACACAACAAAATTAAACAAAATAAATTAAATGCAAAATTAAAGCACAATCAAGGTAAACAAAAAAACAAGCAAAACTACAGTATCAAACAAACCATTGAACAAAAAGAAAACACAAAACAAGCAAAACAAAGCAAGACAAATGAACAAAAAAAGTCAAAACAATTAAAACAAGATCAAGCCAAAGCAAGTCAACAAAATACACAAACAACAAAACAACAAAACAACAAAAAAGTCAACTAAAACAAAACAATTAAAACAAGATCAAGCCAAAGCAAGTCAACAAAATACACAAACAACAAAAAAGTCAACTAAAATACACAAACATCTAAACCAAACACAACCAAACAAAAAATAAAAATAAAAAATGAAAAGAAAAGAAAGAAGCAGAGCTAAACAAATCTCAACACAACAAAATTAAACAAAATAAATTAAATGCAAAATTAAAGCACAATCAAGGTAAACAAAAAAAAAACAAGCAAAACTATCAAACAAACCATTGAACAAAAAGCAAACACAAAACAAGCAAAACAAAGCAAGACAAATGAACAAAAAACTCAAAACAATTAAAACAAGATCAAGCCAAAGCAAGTCAACAAAATCCAAATGATTTAAATAACTTCAGGCCTATTTCATTGGTTTCTACTGTAGCGAAAGTTTTTTAGATATTAATTTATGATCAAATTACTGATTAGATTAGAAAGTTTAATATTCTTTCTTCCTACCAGTCGGGTTTTAGACCAAATTTTGACTACTACAGCCTTAATGTAGTTCACTTATGATTCGTTCATATTCTTTGACAAAATCAAACCACTGGTGCAATTTTTATTGATCTCACTTAAGCTTTTGATATGGTTGATCATTATTTTTTGTTAGAGTTAGTTATACTCTATAGATTTTGTTCAACAGTCTCTGTAACACATTATTTTGATGGTCCATTTGAGTGTTAGTAGACTGTCTGCTTAATATCTTTTTATACTGCTCCTTTAACAGACATTTAACTAACTATAAGAAACTTTGCAAGTACATGTCAATTTACACTAACTCCAACCTAACAGTCTACTTATAACCAAATGAGAATTAGTTGGCATGTAGATGCAATGTAACTTAATTCAACAAACGGACCATAACAAAAAATAAAGTGTGACCAAAGTCTGTTTTTTTGTTTTGTTTAATTCTTATTTTCACAATAGACAGCAATATGTTTAGAGATTTAAATTCCGAGTATTCAGTTGCTGAGAAGGGTGTTCCACAAGGATCATCATTGGGTCATTTGCTCTTTTGTTTATTTATTAACGATTTTCAGAAAATCAGTTTAATCTGCCAGATTCAGCTTTATGCAGATGATACTGTTATTTATTTCTCACATTCTGATATATTCATTATATATATATTAGATATATTCTTTGCAGTTAGGTTTTACTTTAATTCAAGAATGGTTTAAAGCTTATACTAAATAAGCTTAAATAACTTGCAGTATGGTGTTCTTTAAAAAAATCTCAGCGGTTGCACTCGGTAGACATTGATATCAGATTTGATGGTAGGTCACAGTTGTCTAATGTTGACAAATTTAAATATCTAGATCTTTGACTAGATACTGATTAATCCTTTAAACCTCATATTGATTTTATAATTTAAAAACTCATATCAGTGCTTAGGTTCTCTTTATTGTTCTATTAATTGTTTTTCAAATTTCAAAAATTTAAATTAATTTTTCCTGTTGATTATGCTGATATCATTTATAACAATACCTCTGATAATAATTAAAAACCTTTAAATATTTCCTTCAACTCTTTATGTCGGTTTGTTTTTAGATGCCCGTACAGAACCCATCATTGCATACTATATCAATCTCTTGATTTGCTTTAAACTAAGCTCCGTAGATAATACCATTGGTATTTATTTATTTCTAAATGCGTTTATTTTAGTTGCCCTTCTTATTTACTGTAAATCAGCTTTTTGTTTAAATTACCTCATATTTTCTTCAACATATGCAACAGAATTACTTTTTTGTTCCTATGATCATAACAAAAAGTGGCCGTAGATTCTTTCAATACAAAGCTCCTTTTGACTGGAATAATCTCCCTTCTAAATTAAGTCATTTAGTCTTTTCAGTACTAATTTATTTTCTTTTTTGGAAACAACTTGTATTTTAGTTCCAAATTTAATGTTTATTAATTATTTGTGTATCAAGTTGTTTTTACTTTTTGATTATATGTTTTTGTTTGCTTATAGGTTTAGATTGTGGGGTTCAGATGAAGTGTGCTTGTTTGCTTGCTTGTTTTGTTTTGTTTAGCTGTTCTGTATGTTTGTTATGATGTGTTGTACTCTGTTTGATTTATGCATCTCTTAGGGACCCCCTCGAAAACGAGATGGTTGATTGCAAGGGGCTATCCCATTTAATAAAATCAGAATGAAATCAAACCAAAATACAATAAAGCCATACCCAATAAAACAAAAAGCACAACCAAACTAAAACACAGTAAAAAAAAAATCAAACGAACCATGCAAAGCAAAATAAAAAAAGAACAACCAAACAAACAAAATACAAACAAGCAAACAGAAATAAAACAAAAGACAAATCAAGCCAAGCCAAATCAAATACAACAAAACCACACCAAACAAAACAGTGGCGACACATTTTTATTATTTTTTTTAAAAAGGATACTACACTGAAAATAATAAAACGAAATGTTTGTTGAACAATAAATTCATATATTTTTTTTGAACTGGTTGTTTATGAAGAATCACATTATACTGAAGAAGAAGTAAAGTATACTTAAAGTTCAGCTTTAAAATAATTATAACATAAATAAATTTAAGATAAAATAAAAAATAAAATAAAAACAATTACTTTAACGAGCAAAAGTCTTACTGATTAACCAAAATTTTTTATACAAGTAGCCATGTTGAACAGCAGAGCACATAAAATCTTGACTAATGATTAAAGGGCCATGAAACCCCTCGTTTCAGCAGGGTGTTTTCACACCTATACTTTGGAAAAAGTCAGAAAAGTGGGCGTGTCCAGCTCTGTTTAGGGGGGAGTGTCGGAGTTACTAAAGTGGGAGGGTGTGGCACACAGGAGAAAGTGATGGTGTTTAACCTACATGGACATCTGTAGTCGAACTATTTGCCAAATTATTAAATGTTGGACTTTAACTGCAGTTTGGCTCTTTCATTCAGGGAATTCATTCATCTCCCTCGTGACAAACGCGACATTTGATTCGAGGAACTGCTCTAAGCGTGTTTTTTTCATGCAGTGTTTGATACCGCACGGCGAATGTGAGAAAAAAAACCTCCGCATTTCCTGGAAACTTAGATGCACACGGCAGGTAGCGTCAGAAAGTGTTATTCCGGTCACAAAATGCGTAAAAACCTTACACGAGGTTAAAGTTTGGTTGTGGTGCAATAGTTAACTTAGTTCGATATGAACAAACTGAATAAACAAAGAGCACTGGTCGCTCACCAAATCTGTAGAGACAGGACAATCACCAGCAACTAGAGCCGCGTCTTTATTAAGAGAAGACTACAAGCGAATCCGGATCTCAGCGTTTGCAGATGAGAACAGCTCCCAGGTAAACAATAATCCTCCTTAGACACGTAAGTTATTGTTGTCGAGCGTCGCGTTTACTGTTAATCCACACGTGACTCCAGTTGAGCTCTCACAGAGAGAAAATGAAAACAAAACTTAACTGCAGCAAACTATAAAAGCAACACTTCACGCTTGTTTTGCCAACACAACGTGGCGTCTCTGTCGTGTAAACACGGTGACACTAATGAATATTAATGAAATTGCACAATAGAGCGCGCTGATTGGTTTAAACCAAGCCTTACTCATGCATTAATGCATCACACTGTAAGACGTAATAAGACTCACTCTGGCACAGACGTCCAGTCTGCACGCTGGAATACAACGCTATTATGTCATGACCGTGACGCAGCTTCAAAAATTTGTTTCAAACCGGAAGTACGAATTTGCTTGAAATAACGCAAAAACAACCCATTTACACTTTTTAGTGAAATATAGGTGTCCTAATAGTGTTTTTAGCAGTGTGGGACACATATACGACTGTCAACAGCTCAAAAAATGTGTTTTAGTGTTTCGTGACCCTTTAAAAAACTATTTCTTTAATACAATTACAGTATGATTACCCTTTCCCTTTTATGATTTTAGACTTTTTACAGAGAGCGATTAATCACACCACCTGAAGTTAGTTTTATTTCAATTAGTTCTACCCCATAGTTCACTGACTCAGACAATTTCTTCATCTCCTCATCGCTTGTTAAATTCAAGACCTGCAAATCACACACACATTTCTCCACCTGCTCAATCCACTGCGATGCGAAATTACTAACCAATCTCAGTTTAAAATGTTTCCCCCCTCCGCAATTCATATTCCCTGATTGCCTGGGGAAAGAGGTCATTACTTCTGATTGACAGTCATTTGGCTTTGGAATGGACTCTACCCTTTTCAGAGCCCGTTAGGCTGCTGGATGTCATTAGGTAATGGGAGAATAGAGAGGAATGCACACACACTTCCAGCACAGACGCCGTGGATGATTGTCCGACCAGAGAAAAGCCTCAAATAAATTGTGATTTGACTCATGCAAATGGCTTTGTTTGTACTCTGGCACGTTTCGAGTCGTCTGTGTGATCAGACAGATTGCAAGCTACTTTTACCGAAAGACCTTGAAATTGCTTATTTTCGGGGAAAACTTTTTAAAACCGTGAACTTCTGGATGAAGAGACAGACTCAGTCCATCAGTGTAAAGCCTGCCGGGACGCTGTGGGGTGATGAGGTTGACTGAGAGACCTGATAGATTGGAGGCTGCCAGTTTGATTAAGGCCCGTGGGTCGAGATGCCTATGATAGAAGCAGCTCAAAGCCGCACAACCACATTCAACTCACTGCAGCAAGGACACCAAAGTTTAATTGCATTACTGTGGGACACATTCTGGTTTTTGGAGATTTGTCGAATAAAATGCTACTGATATAGGGCTGGGAAATTACAGAAACCGAAGGTGAATTTCATGCGGATTTTGTCAGTAAAGTTCTAGTCAATCTCCAGCATGGCTTTCAAATGGAGTACCTTCCATTACACACTGACATTCTACACAAAATCAAAAAGTCTATTTAAAAGGACAACTGTTCACATCATTGCTCTCTAAACTACAGCTCTGTGTAGTGCACTGTAAACAGCTGCGTCCCAAATAGCACACTATACACTATGCACAATGCACTTATGCTATGGACTTATACACTCAACAGCATAGTTAATGTATGCAGTGCCATCCCAAATTGTTTCCCTGATGATGTCTGGTGGTTGCCAAATTAGAGAAATAAATGGCCAAACTACCAAATAATACCTGCCATGTGTAAGAAAAAAATGAGGATGATGTACAAAATATCAATGAAAATGTTTATTTAGCATAGCAGTCTCAAAGTACACGGCAGTACCCTGGTTTCAGAGTCAGAATGAACCCTGAACATTCTGAAACTCAAACCTTTAATACTGTCTTATATGTTGCCTTAAGACGTTAAAGAAGTTGCTCCTTGGCTGTTGATGCAGCTGTTCTGTCTATCTCTCAATGGGCATACTTACACTATGCTATCTGAACCGTGCCCAGACAATAAAACAAAACTAAACTATATAACTAAAGAAATATATAACTAATGTATAACTAAAGAAATTTCCGCTGTGCTTAGCGAATGCACTTACTGAAGAGCACATCATCGATGACGTAGGCATGCTCAGGCCCGAATGTAATGTGAGTGCGGGCTTGCTTTGTGAGTGCGTGCTTTGGCCCGGTTTAAGGCAACTGTACATAGTGTGAGTATACCCTATGTTAATGCAGTTTCCACATTATTGATGAGATGGTTCTCCATGCACCACACCAATCCCCAATCTACTATCGATACCATTTGGTCAAGATGTAGTCAAAAAATGCAGAGGCAACAAACTGACTTCTCTTTTCTCTTATAATTAAGCTCTTTTGGGAAATGAGCTTCAACACACTAGTTGGGTCAAGGCAGACTAATTTCACACGAGTATAATAACCATATTCACCATCAGGAGGTAGTATAATCAGTCTTGAAGTGGAATTTTGCTTTCACAATTCAAAATAAATAAAAGTAATCCAATGTCAGTGCCCAAAAGCTTCGCCCTTTTCCACTACGCGAGCAGAGCAGTGGATGTTGAACGTGTGAAGTGGCCAACATTCCACACTTCTTTTTAATGGTTGAATAAGTGCATCATCCAGGTATTTAAAGTGCTGAGTTTTTAGTGTGAACACACCACTTATACTATCAATGCTACAAAATGCTGTAGAATAGTGCATAAGTATGCAATTTGGAACACATCTATAACTTGTTGATTAATAGTTTACGAATTTTGTGTTTCCATTTATTTAGTTGTGAATTGACCTTGATCTCTGTTCTGTCAACATTTGATGTTGATAACTCAACTCTACAGTTTAACAAATTGACTTCTAATGACATTTTAGTAGTTTTAGTGAAATTATTTAAATTTATATAAAGACATAAATCTGTAACATAACAGAAAATGTACTGGCAGCTTCTTAAAAGATTTTTGTACTGTGATATACAACACTAACCCAGACACTATATATCATTATAAACTTTTAAAAATGTTAATAAAAAAGTCTTTTTTTTTTCAACTTTTTAAGGTTTAAAGTGATCAGAAGACAGATCAAGGTCTCATGATATGACTCAAAACCATAAACAAAAGGGGAAAAATAAAAACATGAATCTCAAAATACAGAAAACTTCAAATTGATATATTTTACAGTGTAGGGATGTCTGATGTAAAACTGATGTCCTGTCTAGGAATTTGGTAAGTGTGTGTTCAATGTCTTTGTTGATGTTTAATCAGATAGCAAAGTTATTATGTTAGTATAACAAAATGATTTAGTTACTAAATATACATTACGTTAATATCACTAAAATATTATGGACTGAAAGATCCGCTGTAAATGCTACTCACCAAACTGCATTAAACTCCAATGAAACTACACTCTTCTAGCAGTTCCTCGCATCCAATATCTCGTTTGTCACAGGGGGCATGGATGAAATGTTCCAGAATGAAAGTGAAAGTACCAAACTGCAGCTAACGTTAACAAATTAGGAAGGAAACACCTACATTTACATGAAACTCCAGAGGAATTGTGGATAGCGTGGCAATGATGCAATGATGTCAGTCGAATTATCAGCTATAACATGTAAATGTCCATGTAAACATAGTCACTGTCTCTCTTCCCTGCGTCTGTGTTTGTGTTACCTCTGTGAAAATCTGCACATTCATGTACTGAAACTCCCCTTTTCATGCAAACCCTTCCCTCTTTCATCACTTGGCACTCCCATCTAAACAAAGCAGGACTCACCCACTTTTCTGACTTTTTTCAAAGCAGAGGTGTGAAAACACCCAGCTGAGATGGGGGCAGGGGGTGATGGGGTTTGATCTGGCGAATCTTTGTTTGATTGATAGAGAAACAAAAAATCTGATGAACATAGTCTATATACCACCGATGTATAGTACACCTGGGATGTATGCATCCCAAGTTCAAATCCTGGTGTGTACAAAAATTCAGAAATTTTATTAAAGTAAATTATTACCAAAAACACATTTATTGTCAGACCAAAGTTACAACAAAATACATAACAACTGACTGCAGATGCTTCACCCTTGATGTCTGCAGGCTAGTCAGAAACACTAATCACTTCACTAAATAACTTAATAGTTCTTATAATAACTGCAATGTGGGTTATAATTATTCAATTCGCTTAAGGGTTTCTTTTAGTGTCTTTTGTTTTCAGTCACTGTACAGATGGGTTTTGAAATGTTTGAAACACATTTGCATCAACTGTTTCAATGTTTTATAAAGACTCACTCTGCCTGCCACTATAGTGTAGTAAATGCTGCACATCACCACAATATCACTTTAAATAACATGTTTTACTCCAAACTCACTTCATAACTTCAGTCGAGTGTTTGAAATCAACTGTTTTGTGCGATGCTTTCATAGCTATTAGTTATGTTGAATCAATGAAAGCAGATACAACATGTTCTATTTATTTAGTGAGGCTATATGGCAATATCCCATAGACATATATCGCATATGGACCCTGAGCATGTGTCAATAGCGCCGCCACATTTGTATAAAGCTCCCAGGACAAATATTTCAATTGGCTTCATCACTTTCTCCTCTACCACCAATCAGCTGGTGTGTGGTGTGCGGTCTGGCGCAAAATGGCTGCCGTCGCGTCATCCAGGTGGATGCTGCACACTGGCGGTGGATGAGGAGATCCCCCCCATTGTGTGTGAAGCGCTTTGAGTGCCCAGAAAAGCGCTATATAAATGTAAGGAATTATTATTATTATTATTATGTCATTCAACCGCACTAGTCAACCACGGAGCCAATGTGAAGATGCTGGACTTTAGAGATGTGTACAGGTGTAGTAACAAGCAAACAAAAAAAATCAAAGCATAAAGCCAAAACATTTTGTAGGTAAGATTTTGTTTTTAACGTTTTTGTATGTTATGAACTTTTGTAACAAGTATTGATGATACTACAGTCTCTTAATGCCCTGACAATAAGGCAATAAGGCCTAACACTAAATACTAGGCTTATGCTAGTTTTGTTGAATAAAATAAGCAAACAATGTAAATGAAATATGACAACAAAATGCTGCAGTGCTAGAAACATGTATTAATGTCGACTTAATGAACGAGTCATTCATAAAAGAGATTCATTCACAAATGAATCCCTCCCTCCGTTAGAATTAGAAGTGACAGCAGGAGAGGGGCTGTGTTTCAGGACACAGATTAGATCAAATTTAACAGGGAGGGAGGATAATACATTTCCATGCACACAAACGCATGCTCTTTGTCGGCAATGCCAGTGCAGTCACTTATCCATCGTTGTAGAAAAGTGAGGTAAAATTTTAATATTTAGACTTCCCGTACATAGATATATGTATATATGTTTATATATCTATAGCTCTGGAAGGCCAGTCATCCACTTCACCTTGGTCCCACATTCATTTCAAAAGAGCGCTGTACTAAAATGGCGGCTCTATTGACGTTTTCCTGGCTTTCTTCTTTGTGGGTTCTTTGTGAGTTTCCAAATGAGAGCTCTGACCTTGAAGGAAATTTACCATCCCTTTTAAAATGTGCATGACAACTGGAATTACGCTTAAAAGAATTTGCCATTTAAATCGACTCATTTACTACAATAAGTTTAGTTTAGTTTGAATTAAACATCCCAAATTTATAAAGCATGTGCTGTTGAACACAAAATCCAAAAGATGGAAAGTGAGATTATTCCAATGATGCAATTCACTTACTTTACCCAAGATGCATGTAGGAGGGGATGGCTAAATTAAGCAACTGTAAAAGAACCTGTTGATAACCTGTCTCCTTAAAAAAAAATTTAAAATAAGTTTTACAAACAGAGCCTATAGAGAATGTTGTCGAATCCTGCAAATGGCAGTGGGGCTCTGTGGGTTGTGTTGGTGTGAAGAGGTTGATTCAGGTGGCAGAAGACTCTAATTAATAGTTTGGCTGCTGTAAATCTCACCGTCTTATACTGCAACGAAATGCAATTTACTGCAGTGCCCTTCAGCCCTGGCGAACAGCGGAAAGCAATCTAGACAGAAACGCTGCACAATCAAATGACCATGGATGCCAGCTCTGCACACATTTCCACAACCCCCCACACACATTTAATAAGAAATAGTTAAATATAGTCATAAAGCTAATTTCTGGTCATGGCAACACAGTAGATTAAATGCTGGAGGAGTTTGTACTAGTAGACAACGTTAAACTCACAAAACAGCCTCATTTACAATTGATTCACATGACATGACACAATCTTTTAGTGTACTGAGGACTGGATAACATATTGAACACTGAAGCTAATGAACGTGACTAGCAGATAACAGAAAGGATTCTAAAGAGTGCATATGCAGTATTAAACTGAATATCTAGAATTGATGATGTACTTTATGACAACAAAATACTTGAATGCAACAAACTCATATTTATGCTTAAGTGAAAGGTTGAACATTTCCAATAGCATATGAATATTCTGAGTAGTTTGTGTGTAGTTTGATTAGCATCAAGCGACAGACAGTCTACAAAATGGAATTTTGCAAGCATTCAACTAAAAACAGTGCAAGGTGAGATAGTTGTAGTTAGATTATTTGCCAACCAAACAGTAAACCAACGCACAGTCACACTAAAGAGTGAAATTAAAAATACACTACAATTCTGCCACTGAAATGCACTACATTTCCCATCACGCACCTCATGCTCACATCCGTTCTGGATATACGTATCGAAGAGGATGTGTATTAAATATCACAATTGCTGTTTTTACCATCTAGAAGTCAAATAGAATCTGCAGCGAATATTGTTTGTGACCAGTTATCTTATTTGCCTGATTAATAATTTGCGATAATTTCTTCTTCTGTTTAAGTGTTGTGTAACCAAACCATGAAACAACAGACTGGTGTAAAGAAAACAACCTGTCTCTGAATGTTGACAAAACAAAAAAGATGGTTGTTGACTTCAAGAGGAAACAACATCACCGCCCTCCGCTGAACATCAACGGCGCTTCAGTGGAGATCGTGGAGCATCAAATTCCTTGGTGTTCACCTGGCAGAGAACCTCAACTGGTCTCTCAACACTGGCTCTATAAAAAAGAAGGCCCAGCAGCATCTGTACTTTCTGAGGAAAGCACATCTTCCACACATCCTTAAAACCTTCTACAGCAGAACCATAGAGAGCATCCTGAGCAGCTGCATCACTGTCTGATTTGGGAACTGCACCTTATCGGATCGCAAGACACCACAGCGAATAATGAGGATGTCTAAGAAGATCATTGGAGTCGCTCTTCCCACTGTGAACAAAATAGTCACTTAACCGGGCGCCACATGTCAACGGTAAAACAGAATTTACTGCGGTAGAAGAAGCTGTGTCAATCTTTTCTTTACTTAATAAATGTACTTGCGCCTCAAAAAAAGACAATGTTGTCACACAATGAACACATGGGGGCGTTTAAAGCCATGAGACGCAGAGAACAAATGCTCTTTTCTATCAAATAAAAGTTTATCCTGATCAGTTATGCGCATGTTTTTATGCTTATTTTCAAAACTTATGTGCATCATGACGTTTCCATCAGTCGTTTTTATGCGCATCTCCAAAATGAGTATTAAAATAGGTGGGCAGAAATGTAAGGCTAAGGCGAGAAATACCGCTTTGTCTTTAAAAATGGGAAAGAGACTGACATAAACTTTTAGAGAATAGAGTTTAGAGTTTAGAGAATAAAACCTGTTCCTGACCAGGTTAGGTTCACAGAGTAAGTTACCACAGTAACTGACTCTGAGTTAAAGTTACCTCTCTTTCAGAAACAGGCTTGACTTACCCTGCTTTCTCGAGTTTAACAAACCTGCCATTCTAAAATGGAAAACCCAGAGTTTCTCTCATTTCAGGGTTAAAATACTCACTAAAGTTTTCACTTAACCTCCTTTCTGATACGGGCCCCTTCTCTGCTATTTGTCCTGTTATGATGACAAATATCTACTGCTCGTTTAACTTCCCAGACATAGCTCCTTTATTTTACCAATATTAAGTTGCGATGAAATTTTGCCAAGCCAATCTGTGATACTATTAAAATATTTAAAACATAAGAAGCTATTCATTTCTTCCTGACTGGAAACCAATGCCAGATCATCAGCATATTTTTGTCTGTACAAACTGAGGAATGCAAATACATCGCTTGACAGCCAAGTAGGCATTCTGACACTGTGTTCCTGACCATTTCACAGAATATATACCGCATATATTATATATAGACTGCTTTAATATTGATCGGGATCAGGATGTAAAAAAACTTTCAACCAGTAGAACACTTTGCCTACACTATATCTTTAAAATAATTTTCCCTACAGCTGTGCAGAAAATTGCTCTGTTTCGTCTTTGGTGATCCCTGTGGTCAACTTTACATTTAATTCTGCTATAGTAAGTGTTTAAAAAGTCAGAAGGTTTGGGAGCTGGGATTCTCCTCCTCAGCATTTAAACAGAATAATATCAGCTGCAAAACTTGGCATTGCATTCCATCAGTTTTACTGTATAGTTGAAGTTGATTTATCAGGCAAGATCCATTCGTTACACATCCGTTCATTTTAACCTGATGACAAAGTACGCAAAAAAATGTAAGGCTTCAAATTTACATGTGAACATACATTTATAAACGCTCATACATGCGATTAACACTTTTTTTATATGTGGAATTTAAAATCTCTATTTTTTCAGTCTTTCACCATACCCAAATGATCGTTCCTCATCATTTAGTGTGCTGCAACACTGTGTAATAGATTGCATTAGAGTTGTCATGTCCGCGGAGACTGAACTGCATCAGCAATGAGGGCCTGAGCTTCATGTGCTCGTGAGGCTGGTCTAAACTGGCACAGACACTGTGGGCAAAAGCCTGGCAAATGAGCCCACAGGGATCCTATTATTCCCCTCTCACAAACTCCACATGGGAAATACTCCTATTATGCAGTATTGTTGGAACGCTTATCAACGAGCCTGGTACACTGATGGAAAAGCATGGAAGATTTTCCGCTTGCAGCAACACTTTCGCATATATTCATTCTCCCTAAAGAGATGCCTGTTTTGACAGAGTCTGAATTTTTGGAGCATCTTATTATTGTGCCCTAAAAGTTGTGAAATGTGGTCTATACACTGTAAGAGATAATGTACAGTCTACTGGTCATTATGACAAAATAAACCTCAGCACAAAGCAATAAAGACTTGCTGACTGTTCATTACCCTGTTTTTTCTTTTACACTATTTATTAACACAATGTTATGAAATATTGATTTTACAGCTGATTGTAGTGGTCTTCTTTAGACACTTTATTTACTACAAGTAAAAATGCAACTACTAGAAGTTCATTAATCTAATTCTATCTAAATTTACTCACTCTCAAGGGATGATGATGAAGCCTTTATGTCATATACACTTTTACATGTAGTGAATTTGGACCCCCCAAAAGAACAGAAAAAAACATGTATTTGATAAGTGAAGGGTGAATAATTGATGACAGAAGTATTTGTTTTGAGTGAACTATCCCTTTAATGTCTTGAAATACTTTAGTTTGAAGCCTCCCCAACATGCTACTGATTATAAATAACTCTATAAGATAACCGTACAGACTACTGATAGTCCAGTTGCAAAATTTGTTAACAAAATAGCTAAAGGGACAAATTCATTCATTCATTTTCCTTCAGCTTCAGTCTCTATTTCAGAGGTCGCCACAGCAGAATGAACCGCCAATTATTCCGGCATGTGTTTTATGCAGCAGATGCCCTTTCAGCCACAAGCCAGTATTGGGAAACACCCATACACACTTGTTCATTTACATACACACTCATACAATATGGACAATGTAGTTTATTCAATTTAGGGATGCAGGAATCCTAAAGGTAATTTCAATACCTTTTTAAGACTTTTCAAAATCCTTCTCAGAATAGTTTAAGACCTCATCACCACTTCAACTTCTAATCAATATCAAACCTTTAACTTAATGAAGAGTTCTTGTTAAACAGTTGTAGTTAAATAAACCAATAGAGCACAACCATGCAACTCATATAAGCAGGGAAGAAACAAAGCTTGAAAGATTAATTACGTTATTGTTTTTAGCGACTGGTAAAACACGTTTTTCTCCAACCAGGAGTATGCAAACTTACATTTTCCCATTTTTACATATGTTTCACCCTATGGTTTTGCTACATGTCATGTGGAGAGCGTCATATCACCTTCTCGCATTTGTCGCAAATTACATGACATCACCCAGACTGAGGAGCTTGGCCGGCTGCGCCCCGGCCTGAACTAATCGCATGGATTGAGTACGTCGTTGTCAAAATGAGAAGTAAAATAAATAAATAAATAAATATATATATGCTTTTTTGAAGTCAGACACTTTGGACAACGCTTGAACAAAATCTGAGACCTCGTAAAAACGTAATTAAAACTTTTTTTTATATCTCTTTAGGGCTTTCATTTTCTCATAATTGATTTATCAACTTTTTATACATTTTAAGACCCCACAGACACTCTGATTCACCTGTACCACATGTCTTTGGACTGTGGATGAAACCGGACCACCCGGAGGAAACCCACGCCAACAAGCAGAGAACATGCAAGCTCCACACAGAAAGGTCAACTGGCCCAGGCGGGACTCGAACCAGCAACCTTCTTGCTGTGAGGCAACATTGCTAAAGACTGAGCCCCTATGCCACCTATAGGGGACAAATTATTTATGTGAAAAGAAAAAGATTGTGCTACGACGTTAACTAGTACAATGTAGACAATTAGTTGAATGGAAATGAAAAACAAAGGTTTACTCATCAATATGCAATGCAGTGACTATCCAACTTTTCACAATACGTAAATGAACATTAAATATTAATTTAAAGAATAACTTTCAGCAAAATTGTATCTTACGGCTTGTGGAAGTGGTCTTCATAAACATTATTTGTTATACTTATGAAAAGTCTACGCCTGACAGCAATTCATAACAAAAGTTACATGAATAGAAATATGAGAGTGTTGGCAGAGGATGTTTACACCAACTCCAGTCTCCAATGACCGGTACTGACAAAATCTGCACTGTATAAAGTCCTATAGAAATGAAGGTGACATTCTTATCTAAATTTCATTGTATATTATTACATTATAGTGTAGGCTTAATACTTAGGTTAACAATTTTGCTAGTTTATAATGCTTTTCTACCTAGTATAAATGTGGATCGGGCTACATTTATTGCAAAGACAACACTGCTTATTGTTATTATATATGTGTGTGTGTATGTGTGTGTGTGTGTGTGCGTGTGTGTGTATAACTTGCCTAATTACCCTAACCATCCTAATTAACCTAATAAAGCCTTTAAATGTCACTTTAAGCTGTATAGAAGTGTCTTAAAAATATTTAGCAAAATAATTTTACTGTCTTCATGGTAAATACAAAATAAATCAGTTATTAGAAATTAGTTATTAAAACTATTATGTTTAGAAATGTGTCGATCTTCTCTCTGTTAAACAGAAATTGGAGGAAAATAATCAGGGAAACTAATAATTTAATATACAGTTTAATATACAGTTTAATATACAGTTTAATTTAGAATTATTAGCCCCCCTGAATTATTAGCGCCCCTGTTTATTTATTTTTTTCCTAATTTCTGTTTAATGGAGGGAAGATTGTTTCAGCACATTTCTAAGCATAATAGTTTTTAAAACTTATTTCTAGGGTAATTAGGCAAGTTGTTGTATAATGATGGTTTGTTCAGTAGATTATTGGAAAAACAATTAGCTTAAAGGGGCTAATAATTTTGTGCCAAAAATGTTTTTTAAAGAATTAAAAACTGCTTTTTTTTCTAGCCGAAATAAAACAAATATTATTTTATCCAGAAGAAAAAATATTATCAGACATACTGTGAAAATGTCCTTGCTGTTAAAAATCTTTTGGGAAATATTTAAAAAAGAAAAAAAAAATCAATAGGGGGCTGATAATTCTGACTTCAACTATATATATATATATATATATATATGTGTGTGTGTGTGTGTGTGTGTGTGTGTGTCTAAATAGCATTTACCTCTAAGAAAGTGTGCTTTTTCAGTTGCAAATATGTAATACATACTAGCTGATATCAGATTCCTTAAGAGAAGTACAAACAAAATTTCATGACTGGCCAAAATACACAGAGAGAGAGAAAGTGTGCAAAAACATGGGTAAACACTGGCAGTGATTTTATAACATGGAGGAATTTGACAGAATGTTTGGGCTTCAATCAATACAACTAACTTGGAAAGTTTTTTCAACAAAGGTAAGCTAAACTTAAACTTTATAGTTCAAGGTATTCATGATAACTTTCTTGAAACTACCCAACTTTTACCTTTTAAAACATGCCTTCCCTTTTATAGATCGGCACTAATTTTAAATGTATTAATTTACATATTTACTTGTTTAACTAGGAATGTCCCATTGAGATACAATATCTGTTTAACCAGGGAGTCTTGGTCAAAGCCAGGCTGCAGTTACAAAAAAAAAAATACATATCACAATACAGACACACACACAAATAATATGAACCAATCAATTATTAAAATATGCGCACTGTTCTAAATTGACAGACTTTTAAGTAATATAGCAATATGGTACAGATTTCATATGTAGTATATCTGTATTTGTATTGGTGAAGCTTCTTATAAAGCCATACAGTAATATGAACAATGCATTTGCAAGCATCATTTGAAACATCTAGAGATGCACCGACCCCGATATTTGGATCGCATATCGGTTCAATACCACATATTTTTGCTGGATTGGGTATCGGCCAGCTGGTACCGATCCAAACCTGATCTTGCGCGTCCGCAATATTCTATGTAATTTATAAGCCAACAAAAGCCATGAAGGTAGCTTATTATAAGGGCCTAGAAAGTTGTCATGTAGGCCTACTATGTCCCAAATGGTCTGAAGCCATTCTATGGTTTAATGTGAAGCACAGATGAATATTTAAGCGGTTAAATTCATGATCAATTCAGTGCTTTCCTCCAGCTCGAACAACTTTCTACAAAGACTATTTGTTTCTCCTAATATAAGTAATCAATTGAGAAATGCATTTAAAATGAAGCTAGTATTAAATAGCTTCATTTTGACCTGAAACAAGTAGATCACTGATGTTTTTAAATCATGTTGACCTGTGTCTGTTAGATCAGCAGATTGCATTCGCAACACTGGAGTAGAGAGGGTTATTACCTGTTCTTCACATAGTTTCTCGATGCACTGATTTCTTCTCTTTGTGCGGCTAAGTTTTGAAAGTGTCCGCAGATACCGGAGGGCTGTGGGCTTGGTCTCAGTGATGCAAAAAGCGCTTCATCCACGCACCGGCTGCGCAGATGTGACATGTGCCGCTCCGTAAAATTATTCTGTAATATTAAAAGTTTTTCTGACTGAGTTTATTCTTCCAAAGGGATTACTTTCAGTGCTGTGAATAGTTTATAAAGCCTGGCTCATTGTGGTAAAAGTAGTTGATTAAATTAATTAAAGTAAAACTGACGGGCGCAATATGGATTGTCATTAAAAGAAAACTATTTAGCCTAATACAGTCTACTCTAAAACTGTGAACATTTCACTGTAATTTTATTTTATAAACATTATTTAACAGATTGAGTTTTGATTAGTGTTAATATGGTAGCCTATTACTTATTTCAAAGAAAAGTCTTAATAATAAAAAAGGAATTATAAGCTAGACTACAACAGATCAATGTCATAACGAATGTTCAAATAATGTAGCCTAGTTTACAGCAAGTATCATGTTTTTAGTTTGATTGTGCCATCTGTCATATACAGCAGGACTATACATAGGTAATTTTTAGGGTAGGGTAGATTAGGGTAGGCTATTTTTTATTTAAGAAAAAGACATGTTATTTGAGTTTATCACCAGAACTATAGAAGCTGTATTAAGAAAACAAACAAATAAAAAATTAACGGCACAGTATAAGGATCGAATCTGCATTAGATGATACTCGGAATATTGGTACTGGTATCGGATCGGTTCCAAAAAAAGTGTCTCCTTCAAATTTGTATAGTTCTAATGTGTCACTTGGAGTAGAGAAACTACCTACTAAGAGATTAAAAAGTCAACTGCAATGCACGTAACATTTAGTATACCAACAAGTCTGCAGCATGACTGTAATGAATGCACATTGTAAACAGGCACAAAATACAGAAGTCGCACATTAGAGCAAGTCAGAAGTGTGATATGACCCAGTAATTTATAACATTTTGATTTAGTGACTAATTACCATGAATTTCCACAGTCCCATTTATAGATATTAGTATAATTTGCTCATGCCCCAATGATAGTTCAATTTAGGGGTGGGGTTTGTGAGCACACCTCTTAATAAAAATCATTCATCTTTGCATGCATGTAACTGTATGAATTATTATAAATGAATCACTATTCTTACAATATTAATTCTGATGTGTTTCTTTGTGAGATCGGGTTGGATATGACAGGTATTAAAGCAATTTATTTCATATTTGACATACAGAATTATCACAAATGACAGAGTATTCATAATAATCTAATCATAGGATTCAAATTTCCAAAGAGGTTGGATGATCAAGTTTAACTCAAGGTTTAGTTCAAGAAAACCATGTAGCCCATGTCTTTTTCCAGATGATGTTCGCATACGTATTTACATGAATTTGAACACAGTTTTAATGCCATTAGAAAGCACAAATACTTCCATTGAGTGCAGGACATATAAAGGATAAAATTACAGAGCTGCCATCTCTGTCCCTCAAGACCCTCAATTAGTAAGAACTCAATAGAGTACAATAAGCACTTT
This sequence comes from Danio rerio, assembly GCF_052040795.2. Lineage (NCBI taxonomy): Eukaryota > Metazoa > Chordata > Actinopteri > Cypriniformes > Danionidae > Danio > Danio rerio. The sequence goes on from NC_141022.1 coordinate 44,769,953, forward strand.
AGCGCTACCTCATTAAATTGTGTGTGTGGATCAGAAAGAGATGAATCGGGAGGATGGGAAAGAGAACGAGAGAGGAGGAAATGTGTTGGCTGCTCAGTGTTTGCCGTGTCCAATCCCATGGCTTGAAGGTTTGGCATGGCTGAAATGTCTGGCCTCAGGATTCTGCTGTTGCCATATTGAAAATGCAGCTTTCTTTCTCTTTTTTGTGCATCACTCCGAAAGTCGTGACTGGTTTGGATTTGTCTTTGGATTAGATCTCTCAGAGGGCAGATTGGAATAAGCAGCTATGTGAACGCAGCCCAACATTAAACTGTGGCTTCCAGTTTCAACTCAGAGCAAAATACTGATTTACAGGACTGGCCAGAGATAATTCACTGACTGCCTCATGTACATTACACACAAAACAAAACATTCTAGATCTGGAAAGCTCTCATCTGATTGGATGGCATTTCAGATTCTGTGAGAAGACCAAAGAAAAATAGCCTGTGATTTGGCACTTTACCCAGCAAACAAGAAGTGTTTTAAATGCATTCCCTTATGCTTCTTAAAAGTTGTGCATGTGTTAGAATGTAATGTTGAGAATAAACCAAATCAGCTCCCTTTAGGAGTCAGTTGCGTCACGCCATGGCGCATTTGCTATTTACATGGAAGACTTTCTTAGTGGAAAAACTGAGCGCTTCACTAGTGAGAAAACAGTTAAACAGACCATCTGCAGTGCGATGATAAAGAATGAGCCTCCTCCAATCTGCCTTTACTGTCACTTTCTCTCTTTTGTGAATAAGGAAACAATGTTGTACACACCACTGAAGACATCCATAAGCCTACATAATAATTTATTTTTTTTGTTAACCACAAAGATTTGTTACCAAACTATTTCTAAATTCAGTTCTAATTTCCAGAAAACGAATAAACAAACGATAATAATAACAACAAAGTGTGGTCAAAATTATATCCAAACACATGTGCTATTCCCTTATATGGTCCAAAACCTGACAGGTGGACAAATATAAGATTGCTTTTAATAAAACAAATTTAAATTTGCGTATAATAAATAATATAAATAATAATAATAATAACTTTATACAAAAGCAAGTTGTTGTGAATAAACTGAACAAAAGATGAAGATGAAGACATGGATGTGGTGTTTTTTAAATTTATGTAAAAATTATTGTTGCAATATTTTGTTCCTTTAATTCTTTTTTATTTGTAAAGATATTTGTGCATTGCTGTACATCCTGCATGTTTTAAGCAACATGTAAGCGAGGCACACAACTAACATGCTCTGCGCTGGACCTTAGACCTGCTTTTAGCTGGTCAATTGCACAGTCTATTTTTGTTCCTTAAAATAGCAACAGGCAAACAATGTGCCTTACCACACCTCTTTTCTAGACCGAAACATCCATGAGTCCACAAAGTGGCACAAATGGATTTGCTATTTAAACAACGTGGTGGAAAACAGGAAAATTAGGGTTGCGTTGGTTTGAAAATAGCAACACGTCTTGCGCCATAATGCGCGGGGTGTATAATAGGGCCTGTAATGTTTATAGAAAAATAATAATAATGTTGTAATGTGACATTATTGTGACACAATGCTGTAATGTTCTCAGAACATTAAGTTAATGTGGATATATTGTTTAGTAAGATTTTAATAATATTCCAAGAACATTAATAAAGTGTGAAACTGAAATGTTATGAAAAAAGTTTTGAATAATGCTTTTGTAACTAAAAGAAAAAGTTAAGATATCATATGAAACAATGACCTTTTAAAACGCTCTTAAAACATTTTAAAATATTAATATTTATATACCATAAGGAAAATAGGGCGGCATGGTGGCTCAGTGGTTATTACTGTCACTTCAAAGCAAGAAGGTAGCTGGTTCGACCTCGGCTGGATCAGTTGCTGTTTATATGTGGAGTTTGCATGTTCTCCTCGTGTTCTCCCCATAGTCAAAAGTCATGCACTATGGGAGAATTGAATAGGCTAAATTGTTCGTAGTATGTGAATGTGAGAGTGTATGGGTTTCCCAGTGCTGGGTTGCAGCTGGAAGGGCATCCACTGTGTAAAACATATGCTGGATAAGTTTGCGGTTCACTCTGCTGTGGCAACACCTGAAGAATAAGATGACTTAGCTGAAGGAGTATGAATGAATAAATGAATGAACAAACGAACATAATGTAAACATTAATGGAACATTTTTAGAACCTACTTTTTTCAAAGCAGTGTGAAAACGCACTTTATAAAAAAACATATTCAGACTGTATTCTGTTTTGAGCTGTTAATAAACTATTAAATTAAATGCCGTTTTAGCTTAGTTTCAGATAAACTGTAAAAAAAATAAAATGAAATGAAATAAATTAAAATAAAATAAAATAAAGGTGATGTATTGTTCCATCATCATTCACCAAATATAAAGATATCGTGATCATAGTAATTTATATATGATATTTGTGAATGACAATTTCTTGCTGACAAAAAAAAAAAAAAAAGAATAGCCTATAGTGGTTTGAAGCATAGTGGCAAAATTTGAAATATAAATTGAAACCTAAGCAGTATTTAGCAGTTGCATAAGAGATACACTGTTCTAGTGTGTGTTTACTGTAAATCATGGTAAAAATATAAGATAGGCACTTTTTTGTATAAAATTAAAAACTAGCACTCTGCATTTCACAATTATCTAAAAAAAATGCTTGTAATTTTTCTGAATTAATTTGCTAAATCACAACCAATGTAATATGAGCCCATTATAAATTAACACACTTCTGTTTTTTGTTGATAAATGTGTACTTGGGCTTTACTAATTGAGCTCAAGCGGGACCAAAAATAAATAAATAAATAAAGTCCGGCAAACATTGATTCAAGACTTCAACCCCTTTTTTTTTTTAATACTATTGCATCTACCTTCAACTCGGTTAGCTTTCTATGAGAATTGTGCTGTGGGGATTTCATTGCATTTTAAATAGCTCTTAAAATGAAAAAAAAAAACAATATGTTCTAATTTGCTTTTTTTCATACTTTCTTTTTTTTAATGTTTTATTCTCTCGGAGTCTATTTTTCAATTGTTTTCCAAATTAGAGTGTTAATACCTGAACATGGATTTTTAATTTGTCTCATAAATTAGCTCATTACTTCCATTCTATTAATTAGCATGCTGTTAGCACTGAACAAACAGGTCTCCAGCCGTGCCCATCTTTGTGCCAGTGCATGATGGAAAGGACAGAATGCCAGCATTAATTTGCCCTGTTTTAAAAGCAGCTCGATGTGTGGCCAGGAAGGTGTCACATGGTGCTGATGAGTGCCAGTGAACGTCTGAGCCGTGAAACATGGCAGTATGGACACCTTTGGCACTTCTGCAGCTCTGCTTTTAGGACAGGGCCGGGTGACATCTGTGTGCTATTAGATGTGGACAGCAGACAATCATTAGTCAGGATGTGACTGATTTTGTTCTTTAATTTCTGAGCAGACATCACAGTGGCATAAAGGGTAGCACGATCACCTCACAGCAAGAAGGTCGCTGGTTTACCCCCAGCAGGGTCAGTTGGCATTTCAGTGTGGAGTATGCACGTTCTTCCCCTCTTGGCGAGGGTTTCCTCCGGGTGCTTTGGTTTCCTCCACAGTCCAAAGACATGCCATACAGGTGAATTGAATAAGCTAAATTGGTCTTAGTGCATGTGTGTGAAAGAGTGTGTGTGGGTGTTTCCTAGTGTTGGGTTGCGGCTGTAAGGGCATCTAATTCAATCAACTGTGGCGCCCCCTGATTAATAAAGAGACTAAGCCGAAAACAAAATTAATGAATGAATGAGTTTCTGAGCAGATTAAGATTAATTAGCATGTATATGTTAGTCCTATGGATTTTTGTGCATGACATTTACAGCTGTTAACAATGTGTGTAAAGGACACAGTATTTAACTGTATCAGGACTTTTATTGTATTTTTCTGTATGACAGTTTTAAAGTTGAACTGTGGGAAATATTCACCTGGCACCATTTTAACATTATGTTTAATTTGCTGTATATCGAAATACAGTAAAGAGCTTGAAACCTTGCCAATCACAGGAAACACGATAATGGACTGTTTTACAGTAAATAAATAAACATTGACATTGAAAAGAATAAAAATGCAAAATATTTTACAGTAGAGATATACAACACTGTAAATACATGTAAAGTAAAATTAATCCTACTGTACACATTATTACAGTATTTTGCTGTAATTTTGATTTATAGTAAATTGAGGGCAAACTGTTGTCAGTAAATTACTGTAAATTCTGCAGGGAAATTGTGTATAATAGTAAATAGTGTGCAAAAAAATAACAATTTTGTATGTTTTGATTGATGCTAAAAAGCCACATTTAGACATACTGTATCTTTATGTATTTACACTCCAAATAAATAAATTGACATATTTAATTATGAAGATTTTATTAATAAATGACTTTAATAAATAAACTTTTAGTTCCCTTAACCCTATCTCAAACCCTACCCCTAACCCTAAATTGTATCAATTTAGCATGAAATATAATGTTGATAATGCCACTCCTCTTTCTAAACCTAGCCACGACCTTTTCTTTAGAAAAAAAATATGTGCAATAAACAAACGATAAGCGCAATGTAATCACAATACAATGTAAAACAAAAATAATAATACTGAGTCCCATGCAATTTCTTTATGTTGTCCCAACACAGAATGCATAAGTTATCTTGATTCTTTTATGTTCAATCCATTTAAACTTCTAAAAACAATTAAGATAACTTATGTATTTCTGTGTTGGGACAACACAGTTTCACAGTTTCGTTTTTAGTAGGATTTTGCAAGTCAGTTAAAATGGCGACCAATGAATTAATGATTTATTATTTTATATTTGGTGTTTGCATATGCAGTTAACAATAATATTAATAATAATAATAATAATAATAATAATTATTATTATTATTATTATTATTATTATTATTATTACAAAATGTGAATGTCTGCTATGTTAAATTAGAGATAATTGCTGTTGATGCTAATTTCCTGGGTTTGAATATTACTGCTAGTTATGTGGTGTAAAGCTTTAGCCATTAAAAACGATTAATATCAAACAGTTTTTAATCCTGTTTTAACCCAGTCCTGTTTATTCTTTGGTTCGCTGATCTAGTATTTTCCAGTACAGTAGCTCAAAACACCAAGAAACAGAAAATAGACTACTAGGCAAGAAGAAACTGCATCTACTTTTTGGCCTAAAGCAGGCAAGAAATATTACATGCACACATCTACTGCCTCTCATTTATCAGACACCGCATTCATCTCCCTATATGAGGCCAAGGAGAGGGCATGATTAGGACCCAATGAGCTCTCCCAGCAGGACTGGCAATATGCCCTCAGATCTCTGCAGGGGGAAACGGGGCGAGGTGAAGATAGAAATTCAACCCTCCAGTCCTCCCTCACCTGTCCCTGTCTAACAACATCCATCCCAATGCTTCCAGTCACAGGAATAATCTCTCGCATCCCCCCCCCCGGCTGCAGAAAGCCCCATTAGTATTCAACACCTATGAAGATTCTTCCACAGCGGGGGAACACAGCATCATCCACAGCTATTTTTAAAAAGACGGACAACAAGTCAATACCAGAATGCACTGTTTTAATACGCAGCATATTATATGTGGCCTACTTAGCTCAATACAGAAAATTGTCATTCAGATTTACCTAACTTGATCCTGCGGCAGTATTTGTTTCAATTTAAAATTGCATTCAGTATTAGTTTGAATTTAAAAAGAATTTTTTTTTTTAATTAACTCTGTCATTTTGACATTTTTTTTATTATTGCAATATAATAACTTTGTTGACACAAAATACACATACACTCACCGGCCACTTTATTAGGTACACCTTACTACTACCAGGCTGGACCCGCTTTTGCCTTAAGAACTGCCTTAATTGTGGTGGCATAGATTCAACAAGGTACTGGAAATATTTCTCAGGCAGTTTGGTCCATATTGACATGATAGGATCACACAGTTGCTGCAGATTTGTCAACTGCACACTCATGATGTGAATCAGTTTCTTAGCTGAAAGGAGTGGCACCTGGTGTGGTCTTCAGCTGCTGTAGCTCTTCCGCCTCAAGGTTCGACATGGTGTGCATTCAAAGATGCTCTTCTGTATACCTCGATTGTATAGAGTGGTTATTTGAGTTACTGTTGCCTTTCCACCACCTCAAACCAGTATGGCGATTCTCGTCTGACCTCTGGCATCAACAAGGACTACCAGAACTACCATGGTGGTCAAAATGACCACATGTATTTCAGAGTCTGCTACTTTTCTTTATGACTTTATATTTGCATGCCTCTGTTGCCAAGCAAATTCTTGCAAACGCAAACAAAAACATACATTTTTGTTGGCAAAAACATAACTTTTTAGTCTTTCAAAGCAGTATATTCTGTCATGAAAAAGATTTCCTGTTCTTGTGAAAGTGAAATTGAAAGGAGGCACGGACATTCGCGGTTGGTCTAATGTACACTAGACTATTATAGACTGTTTCACAAAGAGATTATATTTTTAGGGTGATGGTTAAATTAAATAGGAAAACAGACATTCAAAGCTTAAATTTAATATCTCAACAGAAGCTTTGAATGTAAATATGACATGACAGTATGACGTCTTATATGGTCAGAATGACCGCTATGTTAATTCTAGTAGCTTAGAATTCTGGTAGTTTTAGTGTTTAACTACAATAATCAGTAATTCAAAGCCACATCCTGTATGTTTTGTGTTATTTTAATAATCATGCCAATAGTCATCCATTCTCTGGCACCTTAAGTATGTAGAAAGGAGTTCAATACATGGAACTGACATAGTCACCCCCAAACACTATTGTTTCCTTCCTTATTTAAATCTCATTTGAGCAAAAAAAAAAAATCACAGGAGTGGACTGTGTTAAATTTGGCACCATTATTATTCATGCCCTCAGCAGCGTTTGATTGGCCACAAGCGAAAAGCTTTCAAGTAAGAAGACAAATATAAAAAAGAGTTTAACACATCTAATTATATTTCCAATGTATGAGTCACTCTTATTTTGAAAATGGGGCAGGTATTAAAAGTCCCATAAAATTAAAATAAAGTTTTTTAGATGTTAGTATCAGTATTGTTAGTTTTTAGTTGCTAGTATCAGTATTGTTCGTTTTATCTATAAGCTAGTGTGCTCCAAAACAGTGACAAAATTCATGTTTAGAAGAAATAAACCTGATATGAACATGTAAAGCTTGTAGTGTCACCTCCGCCTAAATAGATCAACAGTTTTATTCACGTCACCTCATACTACTGCTTTACACCAAATTGTGACTAATCAAATGCTCTCTAGTAGTGACATGTCTGTTTAACTCTCTTTTATTAGTTTAATATAAATATTGTAAAATATGCCGTTTACATTTGTAATGAGGCAACAGACACATGTAAACTGTTTAATAAGTGTTTATTGCACATTTATGCTAATCATTCAGCTTTTACAGGGTTTTATTTTTTTCTGGAGTAAAAGAATTGGACGTCATTCGGACATGTCCTAACAGTATGATGATGTGTTTATGTGGTTGACAGTATTTCTTTCAACCTACAAAATACAACTCTAAATGCATCTCTATCAGTGTCTGGTTGGGTAGAAGTATAATTTAGCCTAAATTTTCTTATCCACAACACTAACTAGATTAGTTGCTTTCAGGTAGCTACTTGCTCCTAGCTAACATGACTTTCCTCACTTGTATATACACTACATGACAAAAGTCTTGTCGTCAATCCAAGTTGTAAGATCAACAAATAATAACTAGACATTAAGTTGATCATTTGGAAATCTGGCAGAAGGTAGATTTTTCTGAAGAATCATCTGTTGAACCGCATTCCAATCATCACAAATACTGCAGAAGACCTATTGGAACCTGCATGGCTCAAGATTCGCACAGATATCAGTCAAGTTTGGTGAATGAAAAATCATGATTTAGAGTTACATTCAGTATGGGGTGTGTGAGAGATCTGCAGAGTGGATGGCAACATCAACAGCCTGAGGTAGCAAGACATTTGTGCCACCCCTTATAAACCACAGGAGAGGGTTTGTAATGATAGCGCTCCACCTCATACTTCAGCCTCCACATCAAAGTTCCTGACATCAAAAAAAGGTCAAGGTGTTCTGGGATTGGCCAGCCCAGTCACCAGACATGAACATTATTGAGCATGTCTGGGGTGAGATGAATGAAGAGGCATTAAAGATGAATCCAAAGAATCTTGATGAACTCTGGGAGTCCTACAAGGATGCTTTCTTTGCCGTTCCAGATGACTTTATTAATATGTTATTTGAGTCATTGCAGAGATGTATGGATGCAATCCTCCAAGCTCATGGGAGTCATACTTAATATGAAGTGTTTTTCCACTGCACCATGACTTTATATTCGATATTCTACATTATTTCTGTCGAGTGACAAGATTTTTGTCTAAGCAAAGTTACATCTTACTGTCCTAATTAAAGAATTAAAAATCAAGGCATGATCATGTTTTATTTTGGTAAAATGAGCATAATCTAGAGGTTTTTGCCTTCCATACAAGCCACTTCCGATACCAAATGATCAACTAGAAGTCAAGTTATTATTTGTTGTTCCTAAAACTTGGCAACCACTTTTGTCAGGTAGTGTATTTCAGAGTACAATACGCTGTTTGTACAACAGCAGTTGACATGATCCACAGAAACATTAGATCAGATTTCATTAGTATTCATGACACTTACAAATAATATTCCTTATATTCTTCAATTCATAGCACACATCACACTGGTGAAAGAAACAGAAAAGTCAACCCTCAGTCGCAATAAAACCGCATATACTGTGGTTTGGAAATCCATCAGCGCTGTAAAGGTCAGTGCTTGAATCTTGTTTCTTTAGATTGCACTAATGTGCAGCATGTGCTCTGGCCTTCAATGGCACATTTTCCTCAAGCACCACTGACTGCTTGCCCTGAACTCAGGAACGATCACTGTACAGCAATAACCCCCAGCTTAACTCATCAAGAGCAGCAAGATTCAGACATGCTCAGAACAACAGGGCCATAAATGGCATCCGTGTTTCATTCAATCACGCTCTCAAGCCTCAAGGTCATGTGATTTCAGAGCAAATTTGCTCTTGGCCGCTTTGAAACAGGCAGCAATAACCATCCAAGATGCTTTTGTCAATGTTAAAATCTGAAGAATGTGTTTTGGTCGCAACCCGTTTAAATGCAAGTTCTAATCAATAGAAACTTAAACGTTTGCGGTCAAATCGCAAGCCCCGCTGGTGGCAGCTAATCTTTAATTTGATACATCTGGCACATATGACAGTATCAGCCGACAGCGCAGCGGGATCTGGCCTCACAACCTCCATTATGCATCAGCATTTCCTGCCTTGCGCGTCAGTCAGACTGAGGGTGGATCAGCCACAGCTTGGGAGAAAGTGCAGTCACTATATCACACAAACCATCAACTCCAGTGGGTACATTTTTCTCTTTCACTGCTCTGAACTGGACCCTTTTCTTGTAAGGTGGCATGCATTTTGCGTATTTAGAGCCTTCACTTCTCATGTTCTCTCTCTCTCTCTTTCTGTGCACCTGTCTTATGGGTCACCGGTCGCTCTGATGGGCTCTAAAAGCAGACAGAGACATTCTCACAAAAAGTTGTGGAGAAGTGTCTCAGTATTAAACTCTAATACACACACACACACACATACACAGCTATACAGACCAACAACCCAATACACCTGCTGGGACAGCACAAACTAAAACATTTTACATCAAGGGTCAGATAGACAGAAATGGACATCAGCACACAATGGCACATTATTTACACTGCAAAAAAAGTACATTTTTAACTGGATTTGTTGCTAAATGTTTACATTAGATGTTAAAGGCGCAGTAGGTGACTGTCTTCAGAAACATTTTTTGATGTGCTGGTTGAAAGTCTCATCACATTCTAATAGTACTGATTAAAGTACATGATTTAAATTTATTTAGATATATGTTTATATTCTAAGATATAAGATTAAAAAAAATGTTCATCCAAATAAAATTTAACCTAAAGTACCTTAACCTTAATTTAACCTTAAGTAACCTAAACTGTCTGTCAACAAAAGTAGATTTGTACATCTGTGAAACCGTTCATGCAGACAGATCCACCACACGTTCATGTGCACACGAGAGAGTGACCATGGTAAAAACAAATGCTGAATCAAAACTTTTTAAAATCCTGAATAAATATTGGAGTCACTTTTGCACATTGGATGAGGGATGACACCATGGCTAAAGTATTTATTTTAGAGAGGTAATGTTTTAAAACTCTTTATGTTAAGTGTTAAGTTTTGTTCAGCCAATGAAATCTTCCAGCGAATGATTTATGTGACTATTTTCAGTTTGGACCTTTTACAGCATCGATAATGTACATTTTTATTAAGCTTAACAACAAAACGTAAGTAAACAGCATTATTCTGCCTAGTCTGCTTTACTGAGATGCAATTTTTATATTCACATTCAGTGTTTCCTCTAGGATTTTTTCCAGCTTTGGCAGCATGGCTTTTTACTCAGATCCACCAACTACCTGTGGTGTTATTTCAATGACAAATGTCATGAGCGCAGTATTGTAAGTTGAAATCACATTTATGCAATAGCCTAAAGCATGCTTATCTCTTTGCTTGTGCGCCGTTTTGCCCTGCTCGTGCACAAAACTTCTTGCACGCCCCCTCAAATATACGCTGCTCAAGCGCAGATCTTCTTGTGCGCTCTCAAATAAACGCTGCTGAAGTGCGATTTAGTGCATTTATGTATTAAGTATGTCCCAAACATTTATTAAATTTGCTAGGAATACTTATGAGTGTCTCGAATAGACCTACAGAGCAGTATTAATGTGTCCTGAAGTAAAGTGAAACGGCTATATGTCGTGTTTGCTGGCCTTACACATCACGCATCTTTTTAGCTAGCATGTAACGTTAAAGAATTAAACAAATGACGCAGAGCACTACTACGATTACAGAAAAGTTTGCACTGTTATAAATAACTTACCTTTTAATACGTTTTGGTGCGATTATCACCTGCTATTTAAAAAAAAAAAAAAGACTAAATGTTTTAAATGAAAAGCTGTAATGTAGCCATGGCGGGATGTAGCGGAAACCATGACATTGGTACATTTTGAACAATGACAACCTGTGACTCGCTCCCTATATTGTTTACCATGCTACTTTCAATGTTCTGAAAAATTCTAGTCTGAAATAGGCATGTAGGTATGGCATGGTAATAAGTGTAACTCCTGCACTTGCCGGCCAAGCACCAAGCATACAGTAGTCACTTTAGGACAAAGCGTGTGAGAGAGTGAGACCTGTGGTCCTTGCATGCATGAAATATAGAATTATATCTAGAACGTTTCAGTTGTGTAGCAAGCAAAACTTGTCATAATGTGCAATAATACAGTTTTTCGTTCAGAACTGTAGTATTATAAATTACTATAAAGTTTTCTAACTGGCAAATGACATGATCTAGTCAGTTGTCTAGTCATCTTTAAGGTGCGTGTTCATAAATTCAGAAGGCCTGGTTTTGAATGGCAGAGGAGGAACTGTGTTATTAAAGATATTATGCTAATAGATAGCATTTTAGCAGATCACCTACTGCACCTAAGTAGTGATCCAACCAGGGGAGTCGCTGGACCCCATTTTTTGGGACATGTGCCCGAGTAAAAATTGCCAGTGCCTCAGTAAATGCTTTGAGATCCGATAATCAAAAAGCAAACTGAGCATGTACGCAGAAAAAAAACATACCTGCATGCCTGCTCTGTTCCCGATGCAAGTCCCGGTAAAAAAAAAAAAAAAGCCGCGCTGCTCATGCGTTGTGAAACCATTGATAACACAACACTTTTATGCGGAGGTGTTGGTACAAAGTAAGTTTTGCAAGTCTGCCAAATTCTCTGCCATGAGTAGAGTCTAAAAAAAAACCCACAACAGAAAATTCTATAAAAAATCTATTTTGCATTCTGTTGAATTGTCTGTAGAATTTAATTCAAATTAAATAATTATCCATGCAAAAAATTCCTAAACCATCTCAGCATGACTCCAGTTGTGTCTTTAGATTGTTTTCCAGTTACATTTAGGATTATTTTTTTGTTATTTATTCAGAATAATAATTGTATAATAACAATAATACTGTTATTTATTTATAAGTAATTTTATACATATATATGTAATGTATATGATACAATAATATAAATGTAAAATTGCTTTTTGATAGAGGAAGCTGTGCCCCAGTAGAGCTTTATGTCTAGCAACGCCACTGTATCCAACACAATACCAAAATAGATTATCAAACAGAATATACTATGGTATATTCAAAAAAGAAAAAAAAAAAGAATATTGTGGCTTTGGCTTAGTCATAAGGGCATGTTATATATGGACATATTTATTACATGTGTTACTTTCAAATTCATTTACATTCTGAATGGGTCATGTTGGCTGGACGAACGAATTCAAACCAACATGTGACCTTGGTTGTAAGTGTGTTTTTATTTTTTAAGTTGAGATTTATTAATCACCTGAAAGTCGAATAGATAAGTGTCCAGTTGATTTGTGCATTTCTAGGATATAGCAATAATTGGTTGAAACAACTATTAGAAGAGTTCTAAAAAAAAAAAAAAATTATATTGAGAAAATTGCACATACAGTTGCATGTTACTAAACAAAAATAAAGCTGTGATATATTTACAGTAGAAAATGTACAATATATGATGAAAGATTATCTTTATTTAATGCTCTAATGTTTTTGGCATAAAAAAAAAAAAATTTGACCCATAATGTAACAACTGTATATATATAAAACTAATTTGAAAGACACAATTGTAGATGTTAAAACATGCGTATATATTTACCTTCACCTCACTCACCAAAGCCTGATGTAATCATCCATCGCAATGTTTACACTAACCTTAATTTACAGTATTACTGGCAGCAAAAATTGTGTGTATATATATATATATATATATATATATATATATATATATATATATATACTAAACAAAAATAAAGCTGTGATATATTTACAGTAGAAAATGTACAATATATGATGAAAGATTATCTTTATTTAATGCTCTAATGTTTTTGGCATGAAAAAAACTAAATTTTGACCCATAATGTAACAACTGTGCAACTTATGGTTGGTTTTGTGATGCAGGGTCACATATTAGAATTATTTAAAAGTTTCAAGCTTGGGGTAAAAAAGAATGATAACACAGTAAACTTGTACGCTTGAACCTTACAGCATCACTGGCAATTTTACAGAATTACTGGCAAAAAATGTAAAATCCCACTTTAAATTTACAGTATTACTGGCAGCAAAAATTATATATATAAAACTAATTTGAAAGACACAATTGTAGATGTTAAAACATGCGTACATATTTACCTTCACCTCACTCACCAAAGCCCTGATGTAATCATCCATCACAATGTTTACACTAACCTTAATAGAGTGACAGCAACAGGCAAACTAACATATAGACAGAGTAACAAAGCTACAGACAGAGCAACTGAGAGACAAGGTGACTGACAGTCTGACCAATGTATCTGTCTTTCTGCTCTGCTATCCACAAGGCAGACTGGAGAAAAAAAAAAAAACATGAGGTGTTGCAGTCTATTGTCTCATTCACCTCTATATAAAAAAAAAAAAACGCACCTCAACCTTCAATTACCGGACCCCATGTTTAAATATTTAGCCTGATTTTCTGGAAAGAGTGTGTCAGATTGAGGGATTCAACATGCTCCAATAACTGATTACGTCACAGAGCACCTGTCAGAAATTCACCGAATTTGTTCAAGGTTTTTTGGCAAATCTCACCATGTAATTTACTGAAGTAGGAGCTGTGTTCCCCTCATCTCCTCCAGGGAGATTAATTTCATATCCAGTGTCACATTGTGTTTTGTTTTTCCAGTAAATATTAAAGTCTCCCCGTAGAATCAGATAAGACCAGCGAACACACACAGAGTGCACTATTTCAGAAGCACTCATCTAGCTGCCAGTTGGAGGACAGCAGTATTAAGCCTCCATCCCTTTCTGCATATCAGTCACACACACGCATACACACAAAGAGAGACTAACAAAGATTGTATATGTATTGAGCGTGTTTGAGCACGGCGAGCAAACAGACATAGCAAACATCATCAGTTTACTGCACTGCTGAAAATACCAGCTTAAAGGTGAAGTGTGTAACTTTTGCATCAAAACAAATAAAACCAGCACATTTCACCTTTATAGATATATTAGTATTCCCAAGCCTGGTTAGTTTTATAATACATAAACGCCAACGCAATATTACGGCATTTCATACTTTTTTGATTTAGTGGCTAATTCATATGAAATGTTACACTGTCATTCATTTAATTTAGTATGATTTGCTCGTCCCCCATTTGAGTGTATTTTTAGTGGCACATCATGTACAGTGTGATCTTATATTAACATCGATGTTGATCCCGGAACATCAATTTTTGTTCGAAAATGAAATTGATAACTATGCCCTACCCCTAAATGCAACCAGAACTGTTAATTATTTCCAAAATCAGAGGGTAATAGTTTGATAATGATCATGTAGAAATGCATAAACCTATCCGTAAGCCTAAACTTAGCATGAACAGTAAACATATCGCTTAATGTCTGATGTTCTTTCAGGATCAACATAGATGTTAATCAAGGAACATGTCCTTCTTGGTAAAATCAGGTTAGTGAGGTTTAGTGGGGTTTGGGGGATGTGTCTCCTTTTAAAAAATAGTATGTTTTCATATGTTTCCCAGTGTTGGATTGCAGCTGAAGGGGTATTCGCTGCGTAAAACATATGCTGGGTAAGTTGGCAGTTGATTCCGCTGTGGTGACCCTGATCAATAAAGAGACTATAAGCCAAAAAGAAAATGAATGGATGAATGTTTTCATATGAATGCAATCCTGACTTTTATGAAAACATGCAAAACAGTGATGTTTCCCAATAGCTGGAAACACATCTACACTAAAATATGTATGTTAATTAACAGGCTTCGTATTCTGTAGTTCACATGACATACAGTATTTATGATTGTGAATTGCATTATGGAACTTTTATCTCTCTGTTGGGTATCGTTTGGGTTTTTTTCGATACCGATGCTAAATCGATACTTTTAAAACGATACCGGTGCCAAAACGGTGCCTGAAGCGATACTTCCGAAAATGATGGTGAATGACTCTACAAACATATTTTATTTGACAAAATATTTTTTTTAATCATTTTAATAAAACAACATAATTACAGTTTAAAGTAAACATCAATTCATATTGTATTACATTAATACATTTCCTTTGATCATTTGTTGGTTAGCATGAATTTAAGATTTGCAATATGAAATTACATCAGCTTATTAACCAGTGGGGGGCGGGCAGGGACCATGCACTTTTAGGAGCACATTTTAACATTTACATCACAAAGTACTTAACTTTATTCGAAGTCCTTTGTTTTCATACATCACTCTAGTGAAGATAATTAATTAACTTAAACTCAAAATAATCTTCCTTGTTCATTTATTTGACCAGTAACGTTATACTGGTGTAGGATAACACATTTCTAACATTCAAGAACATCAAGACACATTGTTGCTCCTGTAAACTTTAACAGGCCTACAGTTAAAGTCAATTTATTTTGCTGGATTTTGTACTGTAATTTACAGCACAAACACGGACAATATATCACTTCAACCTATTGAAAATGTGTACAAAATTCACTTTACAAAACTTTAAACATCAAAAGCTTTTGGAGGAACAGTAAAGATCTCATTATGGAATTAAAAAGCTTATATATCATCTCTTTAATTGCCCCACCAAGAAAAAAAATGAATTGCATTTCTTAACTCATAATGTCGCTAGTTAACACATTCAATGCATTTTTTTCCAACGCATCCCATAATTTCTAAAATACCAACCTCTACCAAATGATTGATATGTCACTTTGTGGTAAAATTACTGGAATTAATACACATACTAGCCACAGCCATATCCCCTGCAGCCCATGACTGGTTACTCACTTAAGAGTGAGTTAAGGGCTGAGCCTGGTCAGTACCTTTCCCACATGGGAAAATTAGTTTGCTGTTGGAAGTAATTTTAGTGAGACCAGCAGGGGGTGCTCAACCTGTGGTTTTCATGCCCATATTAAGTGAAGGGGACACTTAACTGTCAGTAAGCTTAGTCTTTCGGATGAGTCATTAAACCGAGGTCCTAAGTGGTGTAACCCCGGTGTCCTGGACAAATTCCCTCCATCGGCCCTCACCCATCATGGCCTCCCAATCATCCCCATCCAACTAATTGGCTCTATCACTGTCTCTCCACTTCACCAATAGCTGGTGTGTGGTGAGCGGACTGGCACTGTTATCACATCATCCAAGTGGATGCTGCACTCTGATGGTGGTGTGGAGAGACCTCCCTCATAATTGTGAAGCTGTTAGGGTGTATGGCAATTTGTACTAGAGAAATATACATTACATTACTATGAAAACATGTGTACGGCCAATTTATTTAAAAACTTAATCAAAATAAAACAGTTTTGAATACTAAATTATCTTTATTTTGTGAAGTATGCCATTAAATATTTCAGATTCTCATTTGACATGTTTTCTTGTTGTTGTTTTACAATAAAACCAAAATCAAGTGTAGTGGTGCAGCAAGATTATGTTTGTTTGTTTTGTTTTGTAAACCAACAATGCTGTCAACTATTATGTAAAACAGTCATTTTTTAAACTACTTTAACTGTCACCACCATTTGGTAGAGCAGGCAGTTAAAATAATAAATGAAAAAACATTAATCATAAAATACAAAAAACTGCCAATTTACAGTATTTTCAGTGCACCCGCTTCTCAGCGGCTTTCTGTACTTTATTGCTTATGCATACAGTTGAAACCAGAAGTTTACATACACTCCAAAAAAGAAACATAACCATTATTTTTTAAATGTCTGATGGTAAATCAAACTAAACGTTTACTAGGTCCGTTAGGATTACCTAAATGATTTACAGTTGCTAAATGCCAGAATAATGAGAGATTTTTTTTTTTGAGAATTTTTTTATTAATTTCTAGACAGTCAAAAGTTTACATACATTTCCTTGGTATTTTTTTAGCTTTGCTTTTAAACTGTAGAACTTTTGGGTATACTTCCACAAGCTTCTTACAATAGTTTAAAGTAATTTTGGCCCATTCTTTCTGACAGAATTGGTGTAACTGATTTATTTCTTGCTCGCACAAGTTTTTTCAACTCTGTCCACAAAGTTTCTATAGGACTGAGTCAGTGCTTTGTGATGGCCACTCCAAAATATTCACTCTGTTGTCCTTAAAGCAAATTTTAAGTAATTGGGCAGTATACTTAGGGTCATGGTCTGTTTGAAAGACCCATTTGTGGCCAAGGTTTTATTTCCTGGCTGATGTCTTGAGATGTTGCTTCAGTATTTCTACATAATGTTCTTTGTTCATGATGCCATCTATGCTGTGACGTGGACCAGTCTCTTATGCAGCAAAACAGCCCCACAGCATGATGCTGCTGCCCTCATACTTCACAATTGGAATGGTGTTCTTAGGCTTGTAAACTTTCCCCTTTGTCCTCCAAATGTACCACTGGTCATTATGTAAAAACAGTTCAATCTTAGTTCCATCAGACCACAGGACATGTCTCCAAAAATGTGTCTTTCCCCAGTGTAATTTAGCAAATTGTAATCTGCCTTTTGTTGATTCTGGCTTGTTGGTTTTTCCATGTTGTCACAAAAGGAAACAGTGTGTTTTAGGTTTTCCTTAAATACTATTCTACACTTGTGCCTTGTAACTGAAATGTTGTCAATCAGCCAATCAGAAACTTCCGAAACCTTGACACCATCATCTGAGCTTTTTCAGAGGCATAATAATCTTATCGTATGTAAACTTGACTTTCAAGAAAAGTTATACCAATTTCTCAAAAATTATCTCTCACATTATCCTGCTATTAAGCATAACAGAAACAAATTTGATAATTCTAACTTACCTAAAAGAGAAAAGGTTTGGTCACATTAACATCTGACTTTTTTTAAATGGGTATGTGCCGTTTTATACAGTGTATGTAAACTTCTGGTTTCAACTGTATATTAAAAATATTCCCAAAGCATCAATAAAAGCAGCAACAGAACAAAATATGGTTTGCATTTTTGATAATATAAACAAAGCTAAACATTTACAAGATAATATATACAAAATTACAACCAAATTAAATAAACATTCAACAAGACAGCACTGAGGATTATGAAAAATATTGGTGTAGACAGAAATATGATCACAGCAGTAGCTGATTTCTGAGACACAGCTCGATATTACTGCAATACATGCAGGAGTGTCCTTCACTTCACTTCTTTTCCAACTTGAATTGGATTTTCAAGCATTTTTGAAGATTTCACTCTTATTAGATTTATAGCAGTGAGGCAGAAACACTGTCTCAAGCTCACCAGTATCACAATCAGCAAAAGCTCTTCCTTTCTTTGGAAATCATATTCTCTTTCTTCACCGACTCTCTCATGTTGTTCTTCATTTTCAAAGTGGGGCAGCGGCAGGTGAAAGCCAGAGTTGCGGATCTGCTGGTTTAGCCATTGGCTTGTTTTCCAGCGGTGATCTTCAGTGCCTGGGAGAGCAGTTTCTCGGCTCTGGTTGCTGCACATCATTAATCAGGATTCTCACTAAACCCAGAGTCCAAATGATTCTAATTACTTTTCATTATGGCACTGCTGGCCCAGGGATACTGCGGCTTTCTGTCACTTTATCAAACAATATGCTCCAGCAAAAATGCGTTTTGGTAGAAAAAACTTAAGCATCATGGATAACGTGTACAATATATACAGTTGAAGACAAAATGATTACCCCTCTGCGAAATATTTGAAAAAGAATGAAACAAAGGATGTTAAATGGAGAGATTTTTCAACGCATCTTTAGATACAATAGTTTTAATAACTCATTTGTAATAACTAGTTTCTTTTGTCTTTGCTATGATGACAGTAATGTTTTATTAGTTATTTTACAATTCAGCTCAAAGTGCAGTTTAAAGGCTTAACTAGGTTAAATAAGTTAATTAGCCATTGGACAACAATGGTTTGTTCTCTAGCCAGTCAAAAATATTGATTCACATTGTATATAATACTGACTAGTCAAGGGCCGGTTTATGATTCTGATGGTATGATAACCTTGGATAAAAATATCACGGTTTCACTGTATTTTTTTTTTATATTACGACTCTAAAATATGTTCTTTTTAAATGTCTGGGTAAAAAAAAAAAACACAACATACCTTTGTACACAATATACATTATTTTGAAAAACATTTGAAATATTTGAGAGCAGTAAACATGTCAATAATTTAAATGAATCATTGACTTCTGCTGTTTTTATTAGTTTAAAAAACACTTATTTCTTTACAATTTAAAATGGCATCTTTGGACCTGTTTCTGCTGAAGATACAGTACTGTTGTCCTAAAAAACTAAAAAGAAACGAAAAAAAAAATCTTACACATACCATAGGAATGTTAAGTAAATTTTGGCAGTTTTAAAACCTTGACTTTTCTAAACTGCAGTATACCTTGAAAACGGATATTGTCCCATGCCTAATATTGACCTTAGCAGTTGTTGACGGTTAATGAGTTGGTTTTCAAATACATTCTGAATAATAATATTAAAGTTAACTAATTATGTGTATTAAAATTATAGTGCCACCATAAATTATGTTAAAGTGGTGCTTGTTGTTAGTACATGCTAAGTTCAAACAAATCTTAGATTGAACCCTTGAGTGTAAAATATGTAAAATATTAAAAGATTTTTTTGGTAAATTTCCTCTAAATCTTTTTGAGAGTTCAGTATTTTCATAAACTTCTATATATTCTTTATTTTTCAACCCTTATATTTCAAACATAAATGAGCAAGTAAGTAACGTGTATTTATATAGCAGATTTATTGTGTATGGCATACACACAAAACATTTCACAATCATTAGTCTCTCCACTCCACAGGGTGCAGCATCCACTTAGATGATGTGACGGCAGCCACAGGAAAGCGGTGTCAGTGCGCTCACACCAGCTATAGATGGAATGGAAAGACAGTTATAGAACCAATTCAGTGGATGGGGATTGTTGGGAGGCCATGATGGGTAGGGGCCGATGGAGGGAATTTGGCTATGACATTGGGATTACACCCCTACTTATTACGAACAGTGCCATGAGAATTTGAATGACCACAGAGAGTCAAGACCTCGGCTTAACGTCCAATCCGAAAGATGGTGCTCACTGACAGTATAGTGTCCTTTTCACTTTACTAGGGCATTAGGAATAACACAGAGCACAGATTGAGCACCCCTGCTGGTTTCACTAACACCACGTCCAACAGCAACCTAGTTTTCCCATTTGGTCTCCCATCTAGGTGCTAACCAAGCTAGGGCCTGCTTAGCTTCAGTAAGTAATCGATCTTGGGCTGCAGGGTGATATGGCTATAAATGAGCTATTTGCTAGCATGTTTTTAGCATTACTTAATCGTTTTCTTGCATGTTCAAGGCTAGTTTGTACTGTTTGCTAGTGATACATGTAGCTACTGTAGATGAAGTAAAAGTTGTAAACTAAGTGGATGTAGGGTAAATCTTTAAGATTTAAAAAAATTATTATTATTTTTTTTATTCAATTAAAAAAATTTAATGTTAAAAAATTCTTACGCCATCGATGAAAGTCTGTGGAATTTATGTCAGTTTTATAAAAACTACACGTTAATTCAGTTCTAAAATATATGGCAGAAATATTCAGATTAGCCTGAAGGTCTGACATATACTGTATGAAAGTTTTCACCCCATCAGTGAAAGTCTATAGGATTTTTCTGAGATCTTCTGGGGAGCCAATCAGTCTCAAAAATAATACATTTAAAAATATAATTCATACATCCACAAAACAGTTCAAATTTACAAAATCCAATTCATAAATTTAAAATGCGATTCATAAACACACAAATTCAATTCATAAATTCAAAATGCAATTCATAAACACACAAATCCAATTCATAAATTCAAAATGCAATTCATAAACACACAAATCCAATTCATAAATTCAAAATGCAATTCGTAAATACACAAATTCAATTCATAAATTCAAAACGCAATTAATAAACACAAATCCTATTCATAAATTCAAAATGTGATTCGTAAATACACAAATTCAATTCATAAATTCAAAAAACAATTCATAAACACACAAATCCAATTTTAAAAATTCAAAACGCTATTCATAAATACACATATCCAATTAGTAAATTCAAAACGCTATTCATAAAAATACAAATCCAATTCATAAGTTCAAAACGTGATTCGTAAATACACAAATCCAATTAGTAAATTCAAAACGCTATTTTATAAATACATAAATTCAATTCATAAGTTCAAAACGTGATTCGTAAATACACAAATCCAATTCATAAATTCAAAATGCGATTCATAGATACACAAATGCACTTAGTAAATTCAAAACGCGATTCATAAATACACAAATCCAATTCATAAATTCAAAACACGATTTGTAAATACACAAATCCAATTCATAAATTCAAAACAGGATTGATAAATACACAATTGTAATTTGTAAATTCAATACACAATTCAAAAATACACAAATCCAACTTGTAAATTCAAAACAGGATTCAAAATTACACTAATCCAATTTATAAATTCAAAACAGGATTCAAAATTACACTAATCCAATTTATAAATTCAAAACAGGATTCATAAATACACAAATCCAATTTGTAAAATTCAAAACGTGATAAAAAAAATTCACAAATCCAATTCATAGATTAAAAAAAAAATTTCATAAATACACAAATCCAATTCATTTGGCAAAAATGTTTATGATTTTCACTTTTTATTCACAAATTGAGGGTTGAATTTATACGTTGTGTTTTGAATTTACAAATTAGATTTTGTAAATGTGAATAGTGCTGTGCATATATGAATTTTATTTTGTAAATATTATATTTTTGAGACAGATCTGGCTCCATAATTTTCAAGTGCACTTTAGAAAAATCCTCAAGTCAGATCAGTTATAAAAGATATAGCATAAACATTCAGGTCAGTCTGAAGGTCAAACATGAGTTTGGTGGTTGTAGCTTGAAAGCTTTAAGTAGAGAATTGGAATCATTGCTTTATTATTATTTATATTTTGTTACTGAGATGAAAACATGTTTATATATTCATCTGCACTGTGAATGGCATCTGGATGTTTGTTATCACCAGTGGTGGAAAGAGTTCTAAAAACAATCATACTCATGTAAATGTATCATTACTTATCCAAAAATGTAGTGCAAGTAGAGTTGTACATACTACCCAAAGTATAAAAAGTAGCACTTTTAAAAGTACTCAAGAATAGTGAGTATTACAATGTAAACGATCAATGTATTTACATGCAATTTGTGCATGTGCGTGTGTGCGAAAACGTAACATTCTGTAGTACATTTAGTGATTGTTTTAGACCATTTGGTGGTTTCAGTACTCATGCAGTAGACATCATCATCATAAACAGTCTCTTAGTCATTGTGTGTGATGATTTTGTCTTCTTGGACTTCTTGATTTTGTCTTCTTAATGCTGTGTGTACATCTTTGCTACATTATTAAAGCATTCATGTCCTGGGGTTGTTCTAATGTGATTTAAAAATTTGATAATTCACATCACTATTTATCACCACCCAAAACATGTCTGTAAATATTATTTACATTTTGTCAGCAATTCAATTATCGGTCACTTGTCACGATTTCTAATACTAACATTTAGCCCCTTTAATCGTATTTACAAAGATTTTCAAACTGACTCTAACTGTGATCTAAAATTTAAACAAATAAATACAAGACATTAGCTTAAACCTGTTAATTGCCTCAACTCCTGGGAGATTTTTGTCCTCTCTTTGTGATTCTACCCAGGACACCCCATTTTGTTCCCATTACACCGGTGATTTGTCATCAGAGCAGCTGTATTTCCTCAGGGCCGGGTTTATCCCTTTACTCTTCCCTTTGGGAAACTGCAGAGATGAGGAATTATTCTGGATTTTCATGTATCACAGCACTTTTTGGTCTTGTCGTAAGATAAAGTGAACATACCCACCCACGTACACATACCTAACCTTGTCAAACACAAAAAAACATGCACCAAAAGCACACACACATTCACACTTTGCTCCCTCTGTTGTTCATTTGTCTGGTATCAGCTTAGAGTCTTCTCTAATTGGCACCTGAGTTCAACTACACAACAGTCTGTCAGCTGTGAATGACAGAAAGACGAGTCCAGGGAAAAGGTATCATTATTTGCCTTGCACATACACACATGCCTTCTCAAAATAACAGAGGAGAAAGTCATTCCTCACACAGAAAGTGGAGCTGCTTACAGGCTGCAGACATGCTGTTTGGTTCTGTGGGAGTCGTGGCATTTTGAATAAGCAATTTTATACACATAAAAGCAAAACGGATCCCTAATATGGTGTTTTTTCTTCTCTAACCCTGAGATTAATGCTAACTGATGTTTTATCTATTCAAATCCAAGACAAAGAAATCAAATAATCTGCTGTATTTATCTACACTTTAAAAGCACTTAGAAAATAATACAAATGTTAAATATAAAAGTAAATATTGTTAAACCAACAAATACACTGAATAAAAAGCCAACGCTCAAGAAACATTTGTTATTATTTTCAACGTTGAAAACAGGTGTGCAACTGCAACAGCATTCATTGATGAATATAAAAAAATTGAAAAAAGAAAATATATATATTTAATAATAAAATAATGCAAGTGTAGTTAAAATTATGAATTTAATTATCGGAAATAAGCAAACAATAAAAACAAACATACACATATATACACCAACCGGACACTTTATTAGGTACACCTGTCCAACTGCTTGTTAACGCAGATTTCTAATCAGCCAATCACAATGCTTTTAGGCATGCAGACATGGTCAACAGGATCTGCTGCAGTTCAAATCGAGCATCAGAATAGTGAAGAAAGGTGATTTAAGTGACTTTGAAAGTGGCATGGTTGTTGGTGCCAGATGAGCTGGTCTGAGTATTTCAGAAACTGCTGATCTACTTGGATTTTCATCCACAACCATCTTTAGGGTTTACAGAGAATGGTATAAAAAGGATAAAGTCAGAGGTCAGAGGAGAATGGCCAGACTGGTTCGAGCTGATAGAATAGCAACAGTAACTTGAATGAACACTCGATACAACTGAAGTATGCAGAAGAGCATCTCTGAACGCACAACATGTCGAACACTGAGGCAGATGGGCTACAGCAGCAGAAGACAACACCGGGTGTCACTCCTGTCAGCTAAGAACAGGAAACTGAGGCTACAATTTGCACAGGCTCGATTTCTGCTCCGACATTCGGATGGTAGGGTAAGAATTTGGTGTCAACGACATGAAAGCATGGATCCATCCTGCCTTGTATCAACAGTTCAGGCTGGTGGCGGTGGTGTAATGGTGGGGGAAATACGTTTTTTTGCACGCTTTAGTACCAATTGAGCATAGTGTCCATGCCACAGCTTACCTGAGTATTGTTGCTGATCATGTCCATCACTTTATAGTCACAGTATACCCATCTTCTGATGGCCACTTCCAGCAGGATAACGCACCATGTCATACAGTGCAAATCTTCGCAGATTGGCTTCTAAAACATGACAATGGGTTCACTGTACTCAAATGGCCTGCACAGTACCTTAGGGATGTGGTGGATCATGGATGTGAAGCCGATAAATCTGCAGCAACTGCATGATGCTATCATGTCAATATGAACTAAAATCTCTAAGGAAGATTTCCAGTACCTTGTTGAATCTATGCCACAAAGGATTAGGCAGCAAAAGGGGTCTAACCCTGGTACTAGTAAGGTGTACTTTATAAAGGGGCCGGTGAGTGTATATACACAGACAGCTAAATCAACAAAAAACAAATAAAATAATAAATAAATGAATCCATATGTATACTAAACATTTGATTTATGATGATTCTGATTTATGACGATTTGTCTGAATGATTTGTAATGAATAATAATAATAATAATAATAATAACAATAACAATAATAATAAAATATTGTGTAAAAAAAAACAGCCTAGACAAACTAAATAGCAAAACCATCTACCTTCTGTACAAAAACACTCTCACTGAACTCAAACTGACTACTAACATCAAGGCCATGTAAGTTTTCATTGCACAAAAACTGCATGCAGTACCAAGCTTACTCCATATAAAAGAATCAGCCAACTGAATAAATATATATATATATATATATATATATATATATATATATATATATATATATATATATATTTTTTTTTTTTTTAGAGCAGTGAGGTTAAGTTGAGGATTTAAGTGCATAAAATCATAAAGCAACACACACTTTTAGAGAAACATCAGTGCTGTTTTTTTTATTTTTTATTTTTTTCAGGTGTGTGCATAAATATATGTACTGAAGGGTTTTGTCTCTTCCTTTGCAGCCTATAGAGAAATGGATGGGGTAACAGGGTCTAGCATTGAAAACCCTATGACAGGGCGGGAGAGGTCTGAAGGTGAATTCACTTGGAAAAATAATCGGAATGGGAGGAAAAATCAATTCCTTCAATTTGTGGCAATTCCTTGGAGAGCTTTTTCAACGGAGACACAACAAAAGACACCCTTGCCAGACAATTACACATTATTTAATAGAGTTCACCTGAAGTCTACCAACCACCACCTGCAGATGGAAAAAAAACCCATCTGCTTGTTAAATTGTGACGTATGGAATTTTGTTTCTGGAAACATTCATTTGAATTAAGAAAACTCAATAGTTTTCAATGAGCACTGTTGGTTCATCTTACTTAATAAGGACCAGCTTTATTAAATAAGGCAAATTTGAGTGACAGCTCAATTCGAAAAGAACCCCAATGGGTGTGGAAATGTGTGTGTATGATTTACAGACAATGCCCAAGTTAAATAACAAAGACAGGGCCCTATCATACACCCAGTGCAATAAGGCGCAAGACATGTTTGGTGTGATTTGTTGCTATCTTCAGACCAGCGCAACCCTAATTTTCATGTTTTGCACCACATTGTTTGAGTAGCAAATCAATTTGCATCACTTTGTGGACTCTTAGGTGTTCTGGTTTAAAAAGGAGGTGTGTTAAGGTGCATTGCTATTCTGAGAAACTGAAGTAGACTGCGCCATTAATCAAATAAAACCTGGTCTTAAGTCCAGTGGAGAGCGTGTTATGCACATATGAAGGTCCAAAACGCACACACATCGCTTAATACACAAAGGATGCACAGCAATACACATATATCTTTACATATGAAAATAATTAAAGGATTAAAATGTTACAAAAAATATCATTTTCTACATGCCTTCTTCATGACTCCATGCCTTTTTAAGTTCATTCATGACAATGAGCATTTTTATAATGGTATTATTATTAGCAGTATTATTTATCACATGCTTATTTATATTTGTTGTAATAAAAAAGTCAGTTCAGATTTGTCCAACTCTTGGGTTTTGGAGATTTATGTGTCACTATGGGGCATAAGAATAGGACGTGTGTTTGGAAACAACTCAGTTTTTTGACCACACGTATTATTGTTAATTTATTCATTCATTCATTTTCTTGTTGGCTTAGTCCCTTTATTTATCCGGGGTCGCCACAGCGGAAAGAACTACCAACTTATCAAGCACGTTTTTACGCAGCGGATGCCTTTCCAGCCACAACCCATCTCTGGGAAACATCCACACACACACTCATTCACACACACACACACACACACACACACACACACACACACACACACACACACACACTCATACACTACGGGCAATTTAGCCCAACCAATTCACCTGTACCGCATGTCTCTGGACTGTGGGGGAAACCGGAGCAAACCCACGCGAACGCAGGGGGAACATGCAAACTCCACACTGAAATGCCAACTGAGCCGAGGCTCAAGCCAGCAACCCAGCGACCTTCTTGCTGTGAGGAGACAGCACTACCTACTGCACCACTGCTTCGCCCTTGTTCATTTATTTGTTTGCTGGAAATTAAACTGAATTTAGAAATAGTTTTAAAACAAATCTTTGTGCTTAGACAAAATTAAATATGTAGGTTAATGGATGTCTTCAGTGGAGTGCGCACAACACCATTTTCTTATCCACAAAAGTAGTAAAGTGAAGAGTAAAAGTAAACTAAAGAGAGAGTAAAGAAGCCGAATGGAGGAGGCTCGTTCTTTATCCTCGCTGCAGATGGTCTGTTTAACTGTTTTCTGACCAGTGAAGCGTTTTTCCACATACAAAGTCCAACATGTAAATAGCAAATGCGCCATGCAACAAAGCAACTGACTCTCAAAAGCAATAAGAGATGAGACTCTGATTGGTTTAATGCAAGCTATGCTTAAAACACACCCATAACTCATTACGAGAATAAGCACAATCCTGTTAAACCATGCACCAGAGCGCAAAGTGTATTTTTCTGTCCTTAAAAGAGTTTGGATGCCCTCAATGCTTTTGCACTATGCACTTTAGACTTTGCACATAGGTCTTTAAAATAGAACCCAATATCTCATTTACATTTTGATACACACAATAAGAGCATCACAAATAACAAAATTAGCATAGTGGCAAATAATCAGAGCCGATTCAACATTGCTAAATAACAGAAATGTCAAAATACAACATAAATATTTGCTAAATCAACAATATAACAATTTGATAATATTATACTACATATTAATATTATAAACTGTAGCATTGTTTAGGCTATACAGTAATTTAATTTTTAGATTCAAGTTGAAAATGTTTATTTTTCATTTGATACAGTTGTAGTTTCACTTTAGTATCTTGAAATTATTTTGTTCTTTATCATTCTGTTGTTCATTTCTTTCTGTTTAGAATATATACTGAGCCTTTAAATGTCATTTATTGCATTGCATAAATAGTTTTCACTTTAGATGAGCTCACAAAACAGTAGAAATATGTTTTAATAAAGCATATTTTAACATACAAAGTAATCATTACTAAATGCCTGAAAAATAAGATGTATAAATGTTTAATGCTTAATTTTTAATAGTTTATTAATCATTTACTTGAATGCCTTTAAAAACAACTACTACTCCTAAATAACTGGTTACTTAATAATGCAATATGTAATTTAGCAATGAAAAATGTATTATTAACAAAGCATGAAAACACAATCATTAAACACGTTATATACTGCATAATAACTCAGGAGCTGTATTTATAAAACTGTTTACTAATGTAAATTAATGCATGAGTAAATGCTTATTGAATTATGAAAAAACAATACGTTATGCTTAATAAATGATTCATAGTGTGCAGTTATTATGAAGTACCACAGTAGTGCACCTTTAAAGTGAATCTTACAAAATCATGCTCTGTTGAACACCTGTATTTAATGAGGCATAAAAGAAATGTCTGTCCATCTGAGATTATAAAATATAAAAATTATTATTGTGACTTTTAATAGTATACTGTGAGCATTTTGTAGCAGCATTTCTTGTTTGCTTATGGAATCTGATCACACATAAACTGTGAGATTTAACGAGCATGTTACCTTTCCAGAGTTGGAATTGACAGGAAGGAGTATTTAAACTCTCAGAACTGCCTCATGCTCCTTATAGCCTAAGAGCTTATAGTTGAACTGCTTGAACTTTGAAGGCTGGAAAAACAAGACTTATTATTCAGATTGCGTCACCGGATTGAATTTGGACGTTTCTTTCTTGAAATCCTGCAAGACACATCCAAGTCAGAGTATTGGACGTGAAATGTCAAACATGACCACAGCAGCTTGGAGCAGCTGCCTGCACTTTTCGCAGCATCACAGCAGGTTTTGGTCTCCAGTGGGGAGTTTGTGTCGGAGGTGGTTTACATCCAGGTTCAATGTTGCCTCCAACAGGCTTGAAGCAGCAAAACATTTTGTAGTGTAAAAAGATGTGTCTGGCTTTTTCACAGAGGTGTGAAAATTGCTCACTGAATGTTAACAAAAACACTGGCTTTATCCTTTATCCTGCTCAATGTTCAATGCTTAAGGTAGGGTTTATTATTTTTTTTATATTTTTGAAAGATGATTTTTATGCTTACCAATGCATACAGTGCTCAGCATATATAAAAGCCCTCACAAATCTCTCTTTTAAATGCATGTTTTTAACAGGAAGCTATACAATATAATATTTTTACATATACAATAGATTAGTCAGTACTGAAGCTAAGCTTATCTAACAAAATAACTTACGATAACGGTCCAAAAACTAGTACAGAAGAAAATAATGTTACAGAAAAATATTAAATATACATTTTAAAAAGATGAAAAATCAAGAGAAGCAAAAAAAGTTTATTTAGTAGAAATTTTGTAGGTTGTAATTTATTTTTGCAATATTTTTCCTGCATTTAATCGCATTATCTTTCGATTTCTAAATATGTTTGGTGACTAAAATATAATTTTAATAAATATATCTATTTAATAAATCTGTTATGTTTAAATGCACCTAAATAAATTGCCCATATTCACTAAGAAATGGATAAAAATATTCATTTTCAAAATGGAGTGTACACAGTTATGCTGAGGACTGTACATTTGGTTAAATTTGAAAACATTTAGGGTTTTTTTTTTTCTTTTTCTGAAAGATGTTGCTGTGGAAATAACAGACTTTTTGTTGTTGTTGTTGTTGTTGTTGTTTCATAAAAACAAAGACAGAATTTTGAAATACATTTGAATTTTTGTTTAAATTATACTGTATAGATAATACATAATAGTAAAATAAGCCTACACTGTAAAGAAATATTTGTAAATTTGCAGTTTTACATATTTTTTTACATATCTTTTATTTTATTTATTTTTATTTTTTTATTTCTTTATAAAGAATATTTATTTTTCTTTCTTTATTTCTTTATTTACTTATGTTTTTGATTTACATTTTGGCACCTTAATCTTTCTTCTGGCAACTTTTAACCTTGAAAAGTTTGAAAAAGTAACTTTTATTAACATTTTTTATAGTTTAAGGTAATATATTACCTGCGTTAGTGTATATTATGTGACCAAAAAAAAAAACTTGTAATAAACTGCCAGAAAATGTTCTGTTATTTTACAGACTTATGTCTCTGTATATTGTTTCTTATAATATTTCAAACTACTAAAATGTCACTAAAAGTCAATTTGTTAAACTGTAGAGTTGAATTTTCAACATTAAAAGTCGACAGAGCAGTGATTAAGGTCTTTTAATGCAATTCACAAACATAAATAAATGGAAAACAATTGTTAATACGGAAACTGTTAATTAACAGATATTTTAGATTTTTGTATTATTTTTATTATTATTATTTTAATGTGAAATTACACCACATCCAGAATTGCAAAATTTCAACATTCTGCTAAGTGTGTGATGTATTCAGCATTTGCAGAATCCTAATTAAATTTTAATGTGAACTTTTCAAGTTTTTTTTTACTTGCTCATTTATTTATTTATTTATTTATTTTAAGAATTTCTTTTATTTTTTCTTATTTTTATTTTTTTCTTTCAGAGGATATGTTTGTTTATAATTCATATATTTTATTTATTTTATTTTGAGGGAATAGTGGAAAAAATAAGAAAATTAAGACAGTCTGTCATTTTTCCTATGTTTTACTGTATACTATAATGTATTGTCTTGTTAAACACCAATAAAAAACATGTAATAAAATAAATAAATAGCATATATTTGCAGATATTGATATGACGGCCGATAAATCGTCCACCTAAAATTATTATGTAAATATTTTTATTTTCCCAATGCTTTCAATTCTGACTCAAATTAATATGAATGAATATACTGTTTAATTACTTGCAAAAAAATATATTTCTGTACATTTTTCAAATTTTCATTGTCATCATTTCATTACAAACCCAGACTTTACTTAGGAAAATGTTGATATAGACCTGGTACGCTGCCCAGAATAGCAAACATACTCACTAATCATTTGTGGAAACATGTAAATATGACAAACGCTCCTCCACTCATCTCTGCAAACACATGCATGAAACACAAATAGTCATTTGCTTGCACATAAACATCAGGCTTTATGGGTTTTCTATATGAAGGACCGATCCATCATGCAAGTCCCTGAAGAGTTGTGAAATATAGCTCGCCTAGGGCAAGTTTGCTTTGCCTTTATACCAGGGAGTGGAAGCGTAAGGTCAGACTGTACAAGTGCAAAGAAAAGGGCTAGCATAACTGATTATTATCGCATGTACTTGTGTGCGTGTGTGTCAGACAGAAAGCATGTAAGGTTACTGGTCTGCATGAACTCTCTTTAAAGGAACACTCCACTTTTTGGGGGAAATAGACTGTTTAAATGATTTTACTACTTATCTACACTGTAAAAACAAAATCTATGATCAATTATTTCTGACAGCATATGTTTTTGGGTCATTGTAACTTAAGTCATTGCAAGTTACGCAAGCTGTTTTAAGTCAGTTTAACAATATCTAAAATTCAATAGACTCATAAGGATAATTTGATTTAGCGTAAAAATTTAAGAAAACCTGGATTTTTTTGTAAATGTAAAGTTAAACAGTTGAGTTTAGTTGAATTTTACCATTTTTTAATCCATTCAGCTCATCTCCAGGTCTGGAAGAAGAACTTTAGCTTAGCTTAGCTTAAACCATTGAACTGGATTAGACCATTAGCATGTCAAAAACAAAACAATTTGCAAAGGTGTTTTGCAGCGCCTTTAACTAATTACCTACTGTAGTTGGGGACCAATTTCAGGCACTTTGTAATATCATTGCCCCAGCTGCAGCCTTGGTACACTGTTAAAAAATGCTGGGTTCACATAGTTACTTCATGTTGTCCCAACACTAATTGATTAAGTTATCTTAAGCATCTTTATAAATTCAAGTAGATCAAGCATAAAAAAATTAAACTGTCCCAAAAAGCTTTAAAATTTTGAGGTTTTAACACATTTTAAATGAAAAGTTTAAACGCTGCAAAATTTTTCAGCTCAAGGCAGCAAAATTTGACTATTTTGACTATTTTGTCGGAATGGGAATTTTGTTAGGGTTGTGTGATGTAATCCAATTTGGCTTCATACGATGTCTAATGTAAAACATTGTGATGGATGATGGCATCGTTGTCATAGGCGGCAGTGAATTAATTATTTATGAATAATGAATCAATTCATAACTAATTAATTATTTGTAGCCTACCGTTTCAACAACCTGACCCGCATGATCTTTGTTTTACCCATAACTAAATCATAAATAAATAAAGATAAGTTACACACAAATTACCACCTGTCAATCATTTTTTCCATGGGACTCTGGCATGAATAGGCCGAGTGATGTGTGTCGTTACAATGACGTTGACAAACTTGGTTGGTAAAAAAGTGCAAAACCAACAGCAACCAACCAACAGTATCTGAGATTTTCACTAAAATTGCTGAGTACAAGCATGAATGTGAAAGACTGAAGCAGTGTACTGATGCTGTGATACGTTACCTGATAGATTCAAAAGACTGAAGAGTCGTTAGATAGAGACAAGATTAAATTAAATATCACCTTTAACAACTATAGTGAGACGTGATCCAGCGGTACATCCTTGATAAACTGTCCGACGTGCACTGCTCTCTAGGGTTTTGTGCTCAAAGCACCCGCTGACTGCTGGAGCTCAGATGCACACATACGCTGCAGTGCATGACAGTGTGTATGTGTGGGTGTGTGGCCAGGTGCGGTGTGTTTTCAGCGGTATAGTGTGGAAGGAGGGCTGTTTAGAAATGCTAGGTAAACCGCTAGTGTAGATGTGGATCGTTTTCTTACTGCAATTTTAAATGCAATTTTAAAACTAAGACGTATTAGTGTAAACAGGGCCTAAGTGTGTATTTTTCACTAGCGGGTTGCTGCTGCGATGGGGACAAGGCGGAGGATCGCGATGCCAGATTACCATTATGATGTCTATCGGCCATCGGCGATGTCATCGCCTATCGACCCAACCCGAATGCTAATGATCTAATTCTACTGAATGATTTATGCTAAGCTGAGCTAAAATTGCTCCTGCAAGTGCTCCTCCCAAAGGTCGGCTAAATGACAGTAACATAAAATGAGTCTATTTACAAAAACAAAATCAAGTGGAGTATTTCTTTAAGAATCAGTGCACTTTACCCTCTCGTTTTGCAGACTTTGTACCCTCCTTAACACTTCTGGCTAGGCGGTTAAACTGGAAGAGCCCTCACCCTCCTTCTCACGCTTATTGGATAAGAAATGGTGTTGATTTTATGAAATTAGAGAAAAGTAGGTACTCTCTTCTCCGACCTAGCACTATTTTCATTAATCTGTGGAAACCCCTTTGCAAACATGTGCAAACTCTTCAGCTGGGCCTTGTTCTTTCTGATCGAGTCCCCACCCCCAACTCGGTACTAGACACTAGCTCTGGTCAGCACATTGTGGACCTGTATTTTCTGTATGTAAGACTGCACTAGTGTTTTTGTTGTTGCTTAAAATACTTTTCAGTGTATTTGCTTACTATTCCATGTTTTTTGTTGTCCTTTTTGTAATGTGTTTTACAGTGTATAAATAAAAAATAAAAGTATAAGAATCAGTGCAAATGGGTATGAAATCTAAAGCGCAAGGGCCTAAAGCATCCCTACATCTATCAGACTTTAAAGAGAGAAGAACTGCACATTTATTGGTCCTTGAAAACATTAACGCCATTACAGATTTATAGAACAAGTTCAGTGGTCATTAGTAGCTATATGTCAAGTTTAGGCAACACATAATGATTTCCTCCACACCATGGTTTGCTACAAAAACAAATGCTTCAAACTCATCATCCATGAATTCGGAGAAAACGCACACACAGCCGCGCAATATTTCTCTAATAAGCGTGCTGGCAAGCAGCAAACCCGATAGCTTACAGGCATGAGAGATTACATTAGCATGCTTTAATGCAATTTCAGGATCCTGCATTGTTTGGCCCTGTAAAGAAATCTATTGCTCTCACCAGAGAAAACTAGAAGCCAAGACGAAGGGTATGATCAGGAATAGAGCAGCAAGCAGAAGAGAAAAAGCGATGGGTTTGGTTATTATGGAGGTTTATGTAGCGCCGGTGTACAGGGACAGCCGTGTGAGTGGTGTGTTTGTCCTCTGATAAGGCTTGTGTTCCCTGTGCACTCGGACTCCCAGGTCCAATGTGATTTGGACAGACAGTGGATCAGAATGTCCAATTTCCTGCCACTGGAAAGCCAAACGGGACCACGGATATCACTGAATCTATGGCCTGGGCGATTGTGTAGTCCAATCAGCTTAATGGCTTAGTAGTCTGCAGAGACGTGGACTGGATTATTTGGATGGAGAGCTTTATGTCTTTTCTGTGTCCTATGCAAAATATTGCTTGCTCATCGATGTGTGGCTTATTGACACATTATATTGTTCATATTGTCAGACAATTTACTGTTAGAAGTTGGCATTATCCAATGACATGTTGAACTCGACTAACAAAAGAAGATTTAAACAAAATCATGACCACAATCACTTTTTTTAAATGACATTAAAATGTTTTCTAGAACCTTAGAACACATGTGATTTTTATTTACAGTCATAATAAATGAGACAAGACCAAAAATTAAATGAACATTAGCTATTACTTTAGGCTAGATTTTTTATTTATTTTTGAAACTAATCAGATACTCTAAATATACATTTTCACTGACAGTTTACTATATAGTGTATTGCATTGTGACACATTCAGTAATTGCACAGTGTTACAATATTAGACTTTTACAGATATTTACTGTAAACATATCCAGTAAAATACCACATTCATTCTTGACAGTTCATTACTGTAATATGCACTGCATTTTAAAACTCTTACAGTAACTTACTGCCTATGAGGAATTTGAGGTATTCTACTGTGATCAAAGTGATCCTGTACTGCTACTATAGTTGTAAACAAAAATGAGATGGTTAATAAAAAAAAATAAAAAATAGGCACTTGTTTGGAATCGATTCAATTCAATTCAATACAAGTTTTGCACTGCTACTACAAATATAAATGTGTATAAAATGTGTTAAAGTGCATTTTCCACAAAAAGAACTAGCAGTACAGCGCCGGTCAGATAACAGTACATGATTTTTATTGTCAGTTATAAAAGCCACTATGTCAGATTATAATTTTTTTTTTGATAAAATCTTCACTTAACCTGGGTTACAAATGTGCCAGGCTACACATTCCTTCATGATCAGTAATCCCGTGACTTCTACGACGAGCATTATTTCCCAAAGCAGTCATACTGTAAGTGTTGCTATAACAGTATTTCTCAATTAAATTTTTTTTTATCTTATTTCAAATCTCAATAAACACTGATGCTTGCATATAACTGATAACTATATTATTTAAGGGCATTCCTTACGACATGGACAGGCTCAAACTTGACTTTTTTAATATTCAGATATTTGCTTTGAAATCTAAATGTATATTTTTTATATTTTTAATATTTTAAAAAAGGTAGTTAAAGTTTGCATAACCAATAATTGATCTTATCCACCCACCTAAAAGTAAATATGCAGCTTGATGATTACCTGACCAGCGCATTAATGGCAGCACTCACCAAGATAACCGAGAAATTATGTGCTCCAATTGCACAGTGTTACCCACATGACAGAACTTGTCGTGAAGAACAAGAAAAAAATTAAACATGCTGGACTTTCTGCGATGGTGTCGTGAGGCATCACAGACATGGTATTGTTTGTTGTGAAATATGCCACATTACATGAAAAGAAACAATTCAATCTTGTGTCACGATGCCTATTTGTCATTTACGAATCTCTACGACACTCTACGTCAAAGAAATTGTGCCGAAATTGTGCCAAAATCATGTGATCTGACTGGGGCTTAAGGCTGATTACTGAAAAATTTAACTGCGGTAGGCCGCTTCTACTGAAAAAAAAAATATAATAATTACAGGTAAGTTACAATACAGGGGCAGATGCATTAACTTACTGGCAACAGTGCTGTCAGTAAGTTACCACAAAAATACAATAAAATGTCGAACAGTGTACAGTTTGTGTGTATATGTTTTCTGTTTATTTAGCAACTGCTGTGGGGATTTCCTGGGTTTCTTAATTTTTTTTCGGATGTTTGTAGTTTCCATGAGAGCGCCCTCTACCCTTTGAAGAAAATTTACTGCTGATCACACCAATGCTTCACTGAAAAGATGTGCATGACAATGTAGCTTTGCTCAATCTCATTTGTGATTTTATTTAAATTAATCAGCCAGCCCTAAAGGCAAAACAAAGCAACTACAATCAATGTTTAAAATGATTTGCCCATTCCAACCAACAATCCCATTTCCCCATCCAATCCCTGTAATTTCCACCTTATTTCTTTACTTTCTTGATGAATGACATAATTAATAATATAATCAATATTGCATATAATAAAGTCCTTAAAATAATTAAACAATCGATCTTGGTTCATGTATGAAAACGATTAATGGTTCAGAAAGTCTAGTATAGGCCCCAGCAAAAAATAGACACACACAAACATAAAACGCCCTATTCAAATGACTAGCAAAACATGACAAAAATATTAATATTTACATCTAAACGCCAGCCAAATTAAGTCATAACTCAAATTCAGCTGTAGCTAAAAGGAGGTTGGCAAGCCTGTCGAATAACGCCATTCAAGCTATGCAAGACACGAACAACATTAATTTACCATATTTAACATTTATGAAATTAATTACTCCACTCTGTCAAACCGGCAAGCGGCAGTCATTAGAATGAGGCAATGCTAATAAGTCATTACTTGTTTGTTTATCGGTAACATAGTGTTCAAAACACATTTTCCTCTTTCATTCTCATCAGTATCTGTAGAAGGTTGAGCGGCAGGTAATTAAGGGCATATGTCACTGCACACAGCTAGATCTCATAGAGTCCAGCATTCACCGCCATGCCCTTACTGACCAATACATCCTGCCTAGATGCCAATAGCAATGATGTCAGCAGCACTTTCCTACTGACGGCACAGCAGTTGATCCTCATGCCTACAAATACACTCTGTCACACTGGCAGAAAGCAATGGCTTTTGCTTTGTGATCTGCAAAACGGCTCAGACCATTAGCCATCTCGGTCAAAGTAAACCTCTGACCTCCTTACATAATGCCAAACACTGACGACATACAGTACATCTGCACTGCCGTCAATAAACTCTTGCGCAATACATTTGAACTGAAAGGATGCACTAGTTATAGGTTGTTATTTTTTTTCAGGCAAGGACTATTTAAGTTTGGAACTGATTAAAAATATATCCTTAGGGATATAATAACATCAAATTGTAGTTAATTGCTAATGGTACCGCCTGAATGAACTTTCTCAGTTTTAAATATAAGCCCAATTAGCTTTAAAAAAATGGATTTTACCAACTACTTGAAAGCTAAGGATTAATTTTCCAGCACAATTTGAAACTCTTATTTGGTGAGTCAGTGTTTGCATCCAAAAGTCACATGGAGTTGAAGTATATGCTGCTGATTTGATGATAATTGCAGAATTGTTTTTAAAAGAAACTAATACTTTTAATCAGTGGGTCTAAGTGTGCATTCAATTTATAAATACTATTTGTCTTGGTGGTATGGGGGCTCAGTGGTTGGGCCAGTTGGAATTTCTGTGTGGAGTTTGCAAGTTCTCCCCGTCTTTGTGTGGGTTGCCTTTGGGTCCTCTAGTTTCCTCACAGTTCAAAGGCATGCAGTATAGGTGAACTCAATAAACTAAACTGACCATAGTCTTTGAATGAGAATGAAAGAGTGTATAGGTGTTTCTCAGTACTAGGCTGTGGCTGGAAGGTTATATGCCGAAAAAGTTGGCGGTTCATTCCACTGTGGCAACCCCTGAAAAATAAGAGCCTAAGCCGAAGCAACATGAATGAATGATGAATCTTTGCCTTTTCTTATTAAGCGATCAAATTTTTGACAGTGTATAACCGTAACATCCACCAGCTGTCGCATGAATCAACACTGTACAAAATTACACGAAGGTTATTTAATTATTCTGTTGCTCCAAACTTTAAACCTGGTTTTAAAATATGCAGGTTTACACTTAAATCATTTTATTTATCATGTATTTGTTTTATATTTAAGATAGATAAACTTTAGGATATATATACTTTATATATAACAGGATAACTTTTATGCTGTCTCTCTTAAACCTTATTTAAAACTTAATATTATAAATAAAAAATAAAAATGAAAGCGAAAGAGTCGTCAGATTGAAGATTGTGGCAGCCTGTAGTAAGCTTAGGTCTTTGTAGTTGGAAACTTTGGAGTTTGTGAATCTGTGATTTATCTCAGTGTTTCTCAGCATACAGCACGACACTTTCAAATAGCTCGGAACACAACGCAAATGTTTTAAGAGGACCCTAAAACATGACAGAACTGGCTTTTTAGGTTATGGTTATTTAAGCTAATAAAATACTAAAGATCTAAAATAAAAAAATCATCTCACAAAGATCACCTACAACTTCACTGAGCAATAGCCAAAGCACAGCAGCATTTGTCACATTTTTTGGTTATCTTGAAACATTTCTGTTGCGTTCCGTTCTTTTTGTGTTGTGAGAAAATGCAGGCGTTTTCTTAAATTGTGTGCATTGTGTGAAAATGCAGTGCATTTTATTCATTTGTTTGCGTTGTGAGAAAATGCAGTACATTTTTTGTGTGTTTGTGTTGTGAGGATTTGCACGTCTGCTGTCAAACCGATAAAGATGTTTTCTTAATTTGCTGGTGTTTTTTTTTTTTTTTTGTAATAGCAAGTGATTTCTTAAATTGCAGCATGTTAAGCTCTTCCAAACCTGATGAGCTATTCAGATTTATTAATATTCAGTAATCAAATAAATCACATTGCCGGTACATGTTTGTTCATAGGATATAAAATAACATTTTAATAATAAATTAAAATAAATTAACTGTCTTTAAAATGTTCATTCTAATTAGCCACTGTTAATAAAGTTTAACTAACAGCTACATTATTAAAGGCTTGTTCATATTTTAACTTATTCCCAGGGTTGCTTATATCGAAATCGATATTTAGCTGTACCATGTTGGTGTTTCGTAAAATTAAATTTTTTGATTAGTTGGTGGTTCATTACGCTGTGGCAACCCTAATAAATAAGAGACTAAGCGAAGAAAAATTAATAGTAATAAAACGAATAGTAAATTTAGCTTTTAACGCATTTAATTTAAATTTGAACCAATATATAGGCACAGTTTCACAAATAGCGCTTAGATCATATAGCGCTTAGTGCACCTGGAGATAAAAAATTATAATACTGACGTATTTTAAGATATCTCCCTGCGAGTT
Source organism: Danio rerio (assembly GCF_052040795.2). Classification (NCBI taxonomy): domain Eukaryota; kingdom Metazoa; phylum Chordata; class Actinopteri; order Cypriniformes; family Danionidae; genus Danio; species Danio rerio. Next base: position 44,809,341 of record NC_141022.1, read on the forward strand.
ATTTTGAGTTGAGACATCTCAAACATGCCATTTAATCTTGACTAGCCTTAAACCTTGTTTGTGAAATCGGGGGATAATGTTTAGTTTAAGCCTAATTAAACTTCAAAACAAACAAACAAAAAAAACTGTAGTTTACATTACCATTTTGCTGGCTAAAGAAACAGAAAACATGGCAAATAAACCAGACTGCTAATGGTCAAAACTCCACATGAAATTATTCAAGTAATGCCACGTTGTAGTTGGACTGCATAAAATTCCGTAGAGCTATAGAGCTTAAATCTCACACATCCATTATGCATGATATGATGGCAGACATTTTGTATACATTTGTCTAGATATCACTTCATCATCCATATTTGATGATGTCTCTCCCCACCAGAAAGACCTAATTTTATATATTTCAGCTCTTCAAAAAGCAGCACTGTGTGGAAAGACTTTTTTTTTTTTCAACGAAATTTAGAAATGCCACAGCAATAACTGTAAGCAATTTATGAGAATGCCCTCGGATTACTGTAGAGGAAATAACCGCAAACGAAATCAGACAGGAAAAATGGCAGCAGATAAGCAAGTAAAAGAGGCAAAGGTGTGGCGAAGGAGGAATCTGGGTGTATATTTTTAGAGAGTAAGTACATGATGAGACCTGAAGCTGGCTGATCAGCAGGGGAGCTTCTGCTTTTGAGCAGGAGATAACTCACATGCGCTGCTCTATTCATCTTCTCTGCCAGGAAGACATTCTCCCAAACATTAAAGCTTCGCCGTAATCTCTCTGTTTCCCTCTCACTGTTTCCATTCTCTCCTTTACTCTTCTTCCACTATCATATGTGCACAAAAACTGCACTGTGCATTAAATTTACAGTTCTTGCTCCATTCTTGTCTGGCTCCCATCGCAATTCTATCTTTACGTACTTCACCTGATCCGCAGCCTTAATGAGAAAGATATGAGTGCATTTCCCTCGAACTGTAATCCCCACTTTTCCAAACAGTCATCAGTCACAGTCTACTGTGTGCGCAGAGAAATGGAAATATTTCATTCATACTGTGGGGTTCATTGGAAATGCTACAACGTATTAAAGGGGTACTTTACACTGAAAAAAATAAAAGTTTACTCCCCATAAGGCCTACCAAGATGCTAAGTTCGTTCTTTAGAACAGCCTTTTTTAAGAAGCCCATGTTTTTTGGTGATTAAAATTTTCCAAGACAACAGCTAAAGGCAATTAGAAAAACATGTACATGTACACCTGACAAAAGTCTTGTTGCCTATCCAAGTTTTAGGAATAACAACTAAAAAAAATAACTTGACTTCTAGTTGATCATTTGGTATCAGAAGTGGCATATATAAAAAGCCTCTAGATTATGCTCATATCAAAATAAAATATGATCATGCTTTGATTGTTAATTATTTAGTTAGGCCAGTAAGGTCTGACTTTGCTTAGACAAAAGTCTTGTCACTTAACAGAAATAAAGTACACTATCGAATATAAAGTCATGGTGCAGTGGAAAAAGAATGAATACTGTGTATGACTCCCATGAGCTTGGAGGACTGCATCCATACATCTCTGCAATGACTCAAACAACTTTAAAAAAGTCATCAGGAATGGCAAAGAAAGCTTTCTTGCAGGACTCCCAGAGTTCATGAAAATTATTTGGATTCATCTTCAATGCTTCCTCCTTCATCCTTACCCCAGACATGCTCAATAACGTCCATGTCTGGTGACTGGGCTGGCCAATCCTGGAGCACCTTGACCTTCTTTGCCTTCAGAAACTTTGATGTGGAGGCTGAAGTATGAGAAGGAGCGCTATCCTGCTGATGAATTTACCCTCTCCTGTGGTTTGTAATGTATTGGGCAGCACACATTTCTGAATACCTCAGGCTGTTGATGTTGGGATCCAATCTGCAGATCTCTTGCACGCCCCCATACCGAATTTAACCCCAAACAAGGCTTTTTTCTTCACCAAACTTGACTGATTTCTATGATAATCTTGGGTCTATGCGGGTTCCAATAGGTCTTCTGCAGAATTGGTGATGATTGAGATACAGTTCAACAGGTTCAACAGATGATTCATTGTAAAAATCTACCTTTTGCCACTTTTTCAAATAATCATCTATAGAAATTAAATACAACATTACTTTTAAATCCTTAGACTCTTAAAAAAATTAAAATGTATATACAGTGGACAACATTTAAAGTGGATCAAAAGCTTTTATCAAAGTTGCCCTAAATATATTGTTCAACACCAATTCTTGTCTTAGCACGATTTTTAAAATCTTACTGATCCACTTCAAATATTGACTACTGGATAAAACAACAATACTTTAAGCTAATACCAAAACATTTGTTAAAAAAAAGTTTAAAGTATTTTTTATATATTTACATAAACACAAACACACACAAAGCCATATACAGTTGAAGTCAGAATTATTAGCCCCCCCTGTTTAAGGAAGAGTAGATTTTTTCCAACATAATTAGAAACATAATAGTTATAATAACTCATCTCTAATAACTGATTTATTTTATCTTTGCCATAAAGACAGTAAATAATATTTGACTATATATTTTTCAAGACACTTCTATACAGCTTAAAGTGACATTTAAAGGTGTATCTAGGTTAATTAGGTTAACTAGGCAGGTTAGGGTAATTAGGCAAGTTATTGTATAACGATGGTTTGTTCTGTAGACTATCGAGAAATATATAGTATAAAGGGGCTAATAATATTGACCTTGAAATGTTTTTTTTTTTATTTTAAAACTGCTTTTATTCTAGCCGAAATAAGACTTTCTCCAGAGGAAAAAAATATTATCAGACCTACTGTGAAAATTTGCTCTGTTAAACATAATTTGGGAAAAATCTATAAAAAGAACAAAAAAAAGAAAAATCAAAGGGGGGCTAATAAATCTGACTTCAACTGTATATAAAATGTGATTTTGCAAAACTCTTTACTAACAAGGAGTACATTCGAAATGCCTAAAGCTATCAAAACGTCTCATTTTTTCAAACCCGCTCATTCGTAGAGATTTAACTCAACAAACACTCACTGTCACTCACAATGCATTGGCCTAATAATATTTTTTTATGTAAAATGTCTTGTAAAACAAAACAAGAACAAGACTTTAAACGTACGATCAAATAATGCAGTACATCGTTCATGTTTCCGTTTGATCTTAAACATTGGCTTATTTTTGATATTCTGTGTTCTGACTTTACTCACTGTATGCATTTGAAGTAAAGAGGGGATTTCCGTTTGATGTACTGTACACATGCCTGCACCTGAAATAAGAAAAAGTTTGATATACAGTACAGGTCTGTGGCTCTTAGTTTTATTTTATTATCAAACCATTTGTAAAACACCCAACACGTTTTCAAACCAAGTTAAACTGACTGCATTGTACTGTATAGACACAACTGGGCCAAAGAAACTCAAAACCATATGGTTACAAGGAAAATTAAAGCCGCCCGCAGAACATATTTGTTGTATTTATTGCTAAACTGAAACACATAAATAGTTTCTCTATTTTGTTAGCGTAGCTGAAACGAAATCTCAGACATCCTTACAGCACGGATCTCTCACTGCAGGAGAGTTAAATGAATTTCCCCAGTGGGGACTGCGCTCCTGTAAGATAATTCACTCCTGCCTTTATTGCATTTACTCCTGTCTCAGCTATGAGAAGCTTTATTAGTTTGTTTCAGTCAGGCTGCACTTCTCAATTTGATATAAAAAAAAATAAATAAAAAATGTCCATCGCAGATAATTACTGTTAGAATTACCACAACCTCAACAAATCATAAATTTTCACATGTCTAGAGGGAAATGGACCTCTGGATGATCAGAGGCTCAGAAAATTGAGTCTAAATAAATAATGAAACATGGAAACGTTTTGGACGGTAAGGTAAACGTAATGTTCACTCAGGAGTGATTTAAACAAAATAAATGGCATGGTCTCAGATGTATTGTATATATAGGCTAATGGTCAGCACACTTCATTTATGATGCCCGAATAATGTATGAGTTATTTATACAGAATATTACATGAGAGCTATTGTCATGGTACAGCTCAGATGATGCAAAAGAATAATGAAAATTAAATATTAGCTAAATACACAGCAGTAGCAAAACAGCAATTTCAGGCATTAATAAACATTAAAACAGTATTATTTTAAACATTAGTGGATATTAGTCAAACCAGAATCGGTTTTATTCAGAATTTATTGCCAAGTGTGCTAACACACACTAAGAATTTGTTCTGCCTACAGAAGCTTACATAAAGTGACAAGTGAACACATGAAAATAAATATGAGGAAAGACGACAAGTATTAAACAGAGATGCTATTAGACAAAAAGCTCTGGATGTTAAATTGCATGTACAAATTTATAAATATAGAAGTTATAAGGTGCTGTGTACAAACCATGCTTACAAACAATACAGTACAAAGGTCTTAGCAAAAAAATTTAAATCAATGTCATTCAATAACAGGAAACTACTAGCCAACATTGCAACAGTATTAGACAATTAACTACAATATTTGGCAATAATAATCACCACTACAATGGCATTAGCCAAAACAACAGAGATGTAAGCCAATGACATAAACTGCAAACTAGCATGTCAACATTATTAGCCAACAATACTAATCAATTCTACAGCAGGAAACAGGAAACTACTAACCAAAAATGCAACATTATTAGACAAATTAACTCCCCCATATTTGGCAAACAATACTAATCAACATTACAATGGCATTAGCCAAATTAACAGATGTTAGCCAGTGACATGAAACTGCAAACTAACTTGTCAACCGTATTAAAACAACAGCAATGTCAGCCAACATTGAACTACTGACCATCACAACAGTAGACAAATTAACTTCAACATTAGCTAAACAATACTAATAGCATTAGGCAAAATTACAGAGATATCAGCTAAAAACATAAAACTGCAAACTAGCATCACACCGGTATTAGCCAAACTGACTTCAATCTTAGCCCACTAACAGTACTAGCCAAAATAACAGAGATGTAGAATCAGCCAATGAATAAAGCCATCTCAGATGCTTCAAATTAAAGGTTTTCTAAATAAAATCATCTAGATTTTAGTTAACTTTTAAGACTTCATTAACTTCATTTTATTACTTTATTAGAATGATCATTCATAAATCACACAAAAGAAAATGTTGTTTAATAATATATTTTTCTATATATGCAAAGACAACTAAAATATTTAAATAAGTTTTATACTGGTAAATCAGTAAATAAAGCATTTTTGAGTCTATGCATACTTTATACGTATTATAAATTATATAAACCCATTTCACTTAATTGGACTGATAAATATTTAGGATTAAGCACTTTTTATTTGGCTCTGTAAATGTTTTTAACTTTTAATATATTTGCTGGTGAGAAGTTATTTGCAATATCTTCGTGTTTTAAGGTATGTTGCTTTGGAAAGTGATAATCCAATCATGGTACCAACAAAACCATTATTAATTTAGATTTATGAACTCAAAACTAATCCTCTGATCAGCCTCTGAGTTTGTTCAGCCACAATCATGATCAAAGTACAAAGGTCCCAGTACTAGTCAAATTAATGCCATAAGCACAAATCTGACAAACCAACATTACAACAATATCAGCCAACAAAACAACTTTTTCAGTCAACACAACATTTCTTAAAACACAAAGGTATCAAAAGAGCATTCAAAATTTCATCTCAAGGTTTAAAAACTGCTATTAGCTTTAGCATAGTATCAAAAATACCTTAATCTTTCAGCTTAAGACTATTATACTTTTGAACTGGTCAATATAAGCAAATATATGCAAAAATCTGAAAGTTAGGTAACCATCACACCAACATCACAACAGTATTAGCCAACAGGACAATGTCAGTCAACACAACATCACACAAAACAACACAAAGGCATCAAATAAGCATTCAAAGTTTCTTCTCAAGGATGGAAAAATATAGGCAATTAGCTTTAGCATAGCATCATATCTCAATCTTTCATCTTTACAGTTTAAATGACTTAAAACAACACAAATGCATCAAAAGAATATTCAAAGTTTCTTCACAAGAATGAAAAAAAGCCTATTAGCTTTAGCATAGTATCAGAAATACCTCCATCTTTCAGCTTTAGCCTATATTAGCCAATAATAGCCAATATTACTAAAAATACAGCAAAAAGTCATCAAACGAACATTCAAAACTTTTTCTTAAGGATGAAAAAATGCTTTTAACTTTAGCATAGTATCAAAAATACATCCAACTTTCAGCTTTACAGTTCAATATAAATATTGAACTGGTCAATATAAGCAAAAATCTGAAAGTTACTAACCCTCACACCAACATCACAACCGAATCAGCCAACAACTTCAGTCAACACACCATTACTACATTACTCAAAACAACACAAAAGGCATAAGAAAAAAATTAGCAAGTATGAAAATAAATCTATTAGCTTAGTATAGCATCAAAAGTACCTCCATCAACACAAAGGCATAAAAAACTTTTAACATTTCTTCTCAAGGATGAAGAAAATGCTATTTGCCTTGGCATTTTATCAAAAATACCTCCATCAAACAGCTTTACAGTTCAAATTATTTTGTAACTGGTCAATACAAGCAAATATAAGCAAATATCTTAAAGTTACTAACAAACCAACATCCCAACAATAGCCAACAACACAATTACAGTCAACTTCAGGATTACAACATCACTCAAAACAACACAAAGGCATCAAAAGAACATTCAAAAGGCCTTCTCAAGCATGCAAACAAATCTACTAGCTTTAGCATGGTATCAAATAGCTTCATCTTTTAGCTTTACAGTTCAATATTAATCAAAGCAACACAAAAGCATCAAACATACATTCAAAACTACTTCTCAAGGATAAAATATGCTATTAGCTTTAGCATAGTATCAGAAATACCCACATCATTCAGTTTTACAGGTCAGTAAATTCTTACTTTGTAAGCAAAACATAAAGCAAACTCACCTGTTTTGATTTTCCCAGATCGAGAGCAATCTGACATGCAGGATCTTTGTTTTGGTGCTGTTGCACTGTTGTTTGTGATGTTAACTTTTGTTTATTTCACAGATGTCATTTTGTGGTATTCATAGAAGCCTAAAATATCTAAAGGAAGTTGTTACTTAGCTGGCACAAGGCCTTGGTGATTTGAAATGTGCCAGCTTTGCTCATAAGTGCACACTTATTCAACCAATCACCTGAGTCATAAATGCCATGTGACTCTGGAGCCGTGTGACAATTTGACAGACTTTTTTAGGCTGTGGAGTCAAAGGCAGCAAGCAGGGAAATAAAACAAAATGCATCTCATGTCAACTGATATTCGATTTGTTTTAAGAAATGACAAAGTTAAGCTAAACTTGAACCCCTGGTTGTGTCTAACACATTAGATATGTGTAATTGCTCATGATCTTTGGTATTTTATATACTCCTTTCTCCCTTTCTGTACTAGTGTTTTAATACACAATGGGACAGATTCACCCTGTGTTTCTCAACCATGAGTGTATTCACAGTTTTTGTTACTCCTAAGTAATTGTTGCTTCTGAGAGGTCAATAGGTAGCATACAATGCATACAAATCCAAGGTTTTTCCATCATTACACTCTCTCAAACTTTTATTTTTCTTTCTTTACTCTTCTCTACACTTGTATGAATATGTGTTTGTTAGGTGTTAGTTTCTGTTAGATTAGATTAGTCAATTAAGTTTCATTTTGTATAGGTGCCTATGCATGTTTATGAATCTAATGTCTTAAACTTCGATCTTGTTACCCTGCTTAAACATAAAATGGGTTTTTACTGTTGATAGCAATAGTCGTAATTGAAGTCAACTGTCCATTCAAACAATTGCTAGACGATTTGTTTGTTCAGATTTAAAAGTCAATTCTTTTTAAGCCCTGTTTAACTGAATCTTTAATTCACTTTGAGCTAATTTGCTACAACTGATATTTAATCTGTTTTAAAAAACTGACACAGTTACAGCTTCTAAATATGGGCTAGCCAGTAACTAGCCAAACTTCAACTCATGGTTGTGGCTAACACAGTATGTGTAATTGCTCATGATCTTTTATACCTAATTTACTCCTTTCTGTACTAATGTTTTAATACACAATTGGGCAGTTTGATTCACCTCATTTTTCTCAACGCTGAGTATTTTCACAGTTTTTGTTCATCCTAAGTGGTTGTTGCTTCTGAAAGGTCAATAGGTAGCACACAATAAGGAACTGACTGTGTTTAAACAAAGTGGCCCAATATCTTCTGGCATTTTCACAATAACATGCTGTAAAATCCGAAGCTAATGTGCCTTAATAAAAGGCAGCATGTGATTTAAAATTAAGCTGCAAGTTTTCTATGTTAATGGGACCATTACACACTGACCTCAATAAGAGGGTAATTTTAGAGGAATGAATTAAAACAGCACTTTAATGAAAAATGAATGTGTAATGAAGCTTGGCAAGTCTATCGTGGCAACAGTCCTAAAGCACAGAGTGAGCAGTTCTGACATCCATCATCCACTCTGCAATTTAACATGTAACCTTTTCAGTTCATGCCACATCAAAACTCTCGCTTTGACATGATTACATTTGCGGATATGATTTTGTGTCAGTAAATGGGATCGGAGATGGGAGGGAACGCTTTTTTAAATGTCTTGTGGGTAAAATGATATGAAGCGAGTGACGTGAGATATGTGACTTTTTTCTTCTTTATAATTCGTTGATGTGCATTGGTTACATTAGTATATAATTTAGACAGGATATAATTAGGTATGTTGGTTCATGTTGATATTACAGCATCAATCAGAAGCTTCAGATCTGTTGGATTGCATAACCATGATGTGGATTTCCCATTTCCCTACATCCCAAAGGGGCTCGATTGGTAGATCTGGTGACTGTGAAAGCCACATTGAACTCATTGTCATGTTCTTGAAAGCAGTTGGACATGATTTGAGCTTTGTGACATGACATGTTATCCTTCATCATATCAATCACAAGATGGGTTTACTGTGGTCAAAAAGGGATAGAGATCTTCAGCAACAGAACTCAGGAAGGCTGTGCTTTGAAACTACGCCACCATGGAACACAAAATCAGTCCTAATGGTACATTTTTTTTAAACTAGGTTCATACATTTTTTGAAAGCTGATTAAAAAAAGCTTTCAGGTTTGATAGGACGGAAAAGTATTTGGCAATTGGACTATTTGAAAATCTGAGAGTGTAAAAAAAAATCTAAATATTCAGAAAAAATGTCTGCAAAATTGTTTCAAGAGTTTACACTTATGTTACGCTGATGATTGGTTATAAAACATGTTTGGCATGCTGTCCCAGAAGAGAACCCTTAGGCCACAGGTTTGCACAGTTTAGTTCCAACACTAATTAAACACACCTGATCAAACTAATTGAGTCCTTCAGGCTTGTTTGAAACCTACAGGTAAGTGTGTTGGAGCAGGGTTGGAACTAAACTGTGCAGGGCTTCGGCCCTCCAGGAATTGAGTTTGACACCCCTGCCTTAGGCCATAAGATCCTCAAGCCTGGGGTTCTCTCCCATTTGCAGGGCGAGTTTGAATTCAGGTAAATCTCGAGAACTCCCCTGCTGTTTGTAGCTGATGACCAATTAAGGATTTTTTATGAAGAGATAACTACTTACTAGGAGCACGTCTATGGTGCTAATTTGGATTAGTCAATTAAATTAAGTTGCATGTTTTTGAATGGTAGGAGGAAACTGGAGCACTCAGGGGAAACCTACACGAGCACAGGGAGAACATGTAAACCCTGCACAGAAATGTCAACTGGCTTGGTAAGTACTTAAACCAGTGAAATTCTTGTTGTGAGGCAACCACTGGGCCACCGTGCCACCCAATCTAGGAAAGGAGACGGAGTCGGGGTGGATGGGGGATTCTTCAAAACGAAGATAACTAAGGTATAGAACTTTGGTTATTTATGGTGACTTAGCAATCATCTGATTGGTGAATCATGAGTTGGCTAATCTGGGACCAGCTGTGATCAATCATAAGCATATGAACCTGATTCATTCATTTTCTTTTTGGTTACTCCTTTTATTAATCCAGGGTCGTCTCAGCGGAATAAACCGCTAACTTATCCAGGATATGTTTTATGTAGCGAATGTCTTTCCAGCTGCAACCCATCACTGGGAAACATCCATACACACTAATTCACACACATACACTACGGATAATTTAGCTTACCCAATTCACCTATACCACATGTTTTTGAACTTGTGGGGGAAACCGGAGCACCCGGAGGAAATCCACGCCAACATGGGGAGAACATGCAACTTCACACAGAAACGCCAACTAACCCAGCCGAGGCTCGAACCAGCGACCTTCTTGCTGTGAGGCGAACGTGCTACCCACTGTGATACCGTGCTGCCCGTGATTCTGATTATTAGTTTATAAATAAACTTCACTTAATTTACGTTTTTTAGATTACAAAACAAAAATTAAGGTTTGATATTTTCAGTAAGACATCTTCAAAATGTATTCATGGTGATCTTAACTTAATAATTCACGCATTAAAAACAAAAATGTTGTCATCATTTACTCACTCTTTACTTGTTCAAAACAAATAGTATTGGGTTTTCCTACAATGAAATTAAAAGGTTAAAAGTTTTTAAATATATATTTCTTTGTTTTCAACAGGAGAAAGAACAAGTGAAGGGTGAGTAAATGATTACAACATTTCCATTTTTGGGGGTGAACTATGCCTTTAATAGTCTAATGATAAATAAATGTACTGTCGTCATGGCAAAGACAAAAGCAATTTGTTATATATACATAAGATCTTTGAGGTAGTTTGGAGACCTTTTAAAACGCTCCTAAAATGTGGTGGAATTGGAAATGTGTTGATTGATGAATAAGAAGAAAGGTCATAAATATTAATGTAAAATACAGAAGTTGTTTATTTTTAGTAGTTTAGTTTGGTTGTTGTTTTTACACCTGTATTATCTGAGTGTAAGGTTAATGTAATAAAGCTTTTTTAAAAATAGTTATTAAAACTATTATGTTTATTTGTTGAAAAATAACAGATGGGTTTAAAATATTGGCTTCAACTGTATGTACTAAAACCATGTAAATATTGATTTTCTTTAAATTACCATCTAGATAGTCAGCCAGTAAGCAGTTATACGCTTCAATAAAACAAAAAACAAAAAAGTGAGCTAGTAAGTTATTAATGACTGCCACTAAACTTGCACAGTTTTGACTAATCCAATGTAATTTAATCAAATGGACCAATCCAGTCAACTTACTATAATGAACTGATAAATATAGCAGACTAGGTAAACTTGCATATACCTGTGTTTTACTGAATATATCAGGCAGCTTAGAGCAATGGTCTTGTGGAGTGTGGATCTAAAAGTTGGAGCTAGTGTAGATGTTCACTGTTAACCCTTAGCTCTTTAATATTATAAATATACAGTAATGCTGAACAATGTATTTGATAAAATGTATAATATTTTATAATGCGTAATTAAAAAATTAATTAATTCATTTTCTTTTCAGCTTATTCCCTTTATTAATCTGGGGTCGTCACAACGAAATGAATGGCCAACTTATCCAGTATACGCTTTACACAGCAGATGCCCTTTCAGCTGCAACCCATCTCTATGAAAAATCCATACAAACTCATTCACACAAATACACTATATATTGGCAATTTAGCTTACCCACTAAATTGAATAACAAATAACAAAGAACTTCTAAATGAAAACCTTTAATCATTTAAAATATTTTTACAAGGTTTTTACATAACTAGAAGTATGCCTTCTCTCTGAATTTCATTAAATAAAAGAGTGCTGTGCTTAATTTAACATTCAATTGCAAATGGAGCCATGGGGTTTGCCCTGCGCTTGAGGCCAAACTAAAACCAGGCACCTCTCCGGATGTGAGAAGCCAAGGAGAGGTCAGGAGCGTGGAAGCTGTCACGGAGAAACAGCGCAGGGTCATTCAGCGGTGAATCAAGGTTCCTGCCATGACGGAGGGATTAAGTAACTTTCAGCAGAATGGAATTATCCATTAAGAGAGAGCAGGTCGAGCCTTCAGAAGACAGCGCTGTAAATCAAACCAGTCCAGGGCTCATCTTCTCACCTGACGGCCAGGGCCACCAGAGCCCAAACAAGGTCACCAGTAACGATGGAGACAGTGAAGGGTTATGAGGGTTTGTAGTGATCTGGGCCACGCTCAGGCTGAGAATCATGCCCACAAGGTAGCAAATCCCACCGTGGCATCATTCTACATCAAAATCGAACTGTCTTCATCCACAACAACCCTGAAGGAAGGTTTGTGCGACTGCCTGGCCAGAGCCTTATCTTCCTCCTTCTATATGCTATCCTTTCAATGGGTTGCACGACTATGAATTCCCTTTCTATCTCTCTCTCTCTCTCCGTGACGAGGATGTGCTTTACAGTGGTAATCTTCTCAAGCCTGTCCTTCAATGTCACCAGAGGCCCTGTGTCGGTCCAGCGTTCTGGCGGATAGAAGCTTTTAAAGGGTAATGATGTCCACTGAGTGGGCAGGACATTGTTTTTCATTGGTTTGCTGGTGCCCAGGGGAGTGGAGGGTTTATGAAAATGCCTGTTGCTGATGCACAGAGCATTCAAAGATGATTGATTTCAATGACACAGAGAGTGACCCTAAACCTTGCACTTCTACAAGCTCCAGGGCTCCTGCTTTCTCCTAATGGGCTTAGATAGAATTCTGTCAACACATCATCAACAACATTAAAAAAAAACACCAACCCTTGCTCCCAGCAGCAATCATTGCGGCAGCACTGCTTTTTAAAAGTTCCATACAAGTGTTTGTTGTACCCATCTTGAACTTTTTGTTATTTCGGATTGAACTTCAGATTTAAAGCTTTATACAGTGTACTGTAAAAATCGATTAGTGATTTATGACTTTACATCAAAACATTTAGTAAACTCCGTCACTGTAAAAAAAAAGAAGAAAAAAAAGGTCTTAACAACAAATGTTTTATGCTACACTCTCAGAAAAAATAGTACAATGTTGTACCAAAGAAGGTACAAACCCTCGACACTGGGGCAGGACCTTTTTATGGAACAGAATTCTACCTTAAGCCAAAGAATCAAATTTGTACCATTGCAGTTTGTACATTTAGGAACATGATTTGTAACAGGGAAAAACAAAATGTAACTTTGCTTTATAAAACCTGCAGATGTATCTTCATTAAAGGTACACATCTGATCCATGAAGGTGCCACCACAGTGACAAGACACTTTGTACCTTAACAGTGTCAAATGTATTCCTTCAAGAACTATTGAAAGGCATGTGCACGTTTATTTATTTTCAGTAAATGTAAAATATCAAATGTTTTTTAAACAATGTTTCGGTTTTAAAAAAGTTTATTTTTGTGTCCATTTACAATAAAGAATAAAAAACACTTTAACATAAATCAAAAGATCTATTTTTGGTTAAACATTTCACAACACTTCACAAAACTATTACAGAAATACACTCTCCCATGTACAATGTAAAACTTTTTGTTCAATAATTTTCACACAATACCTTTTTAATTGATGTTTGATTAGTTTTACAATACTAAAATGTAAAAAGTTATACAAATTTTCCTTCAAAGTATTACAGTTTGAGACAAAGCTTTAGATGATTTTACTTTTTCTTTTTTTTTTAAGTGAATGAACAAGCGGCCTTAAAATTGTTATAAGTTAAGTCAACCTAGTTCTAACAGGTTTACTTTAAGAAAAGTCAATTTGTCACTTTTTAGGCAACAGGTTTAATAATTTCTTAATGTAAAGTAACTAATTATGTTTTCCAGAGTATGCACTTAACTGTAATGCATTTGTTATTGATATTAAGCTGTTGCTCTGATAACAAAAAAAAAGATAAATTTGTCCCAGACTACAAAATATGTGTACTTTTGTAAATACTAACCTTATAAGCTGCACTGCTAAAGATTTTTGTAAATTACACAGTATTAAATTGTAATATGAGCTGTATTTTACTGTAGGACATTTATACAGTATGTTACTGTATTTTAAAGTTGTATTGTGAAAATGACTATATTTTACAGTAAAATGCAATTCTGTAAATACATATAAAGCAAGATAAATGGTGCCGTAAAAGTAAATACAGTATTCGTGTTGATTTACAGTAAGTTAACAGTGTGAATAAATAGGTTTTCCATTCATGTATGGTCTGTTAGGATAGGACAATATTTTGATACTTGATATTTGAAAATCTGTAATCTAAAGTTTAAAAAATAATGTCTTGTAAAAGTTTAAACAAAGGAAAAATCGCTTTTAAAGTTGTCTAAATGAAGTGCTTAGCCATGCAGATTACAGAACAAAAATTGAGCTTTGATACATTTGCAGTAAGAAATTATCAAAATATATTCATAGAAGGTCTCTGCTTAATATTTACTTAATGACTTGTAAAAATAAATAAATAAATAAAAATATATTATTTTGACACACACCATGTATTTTTGTCTAATTATGTAAAAGTGTGTATTTACTGTATAAATGTGTGCTTCTGTAGCATTGATTAAGTTTCCTCTATGCAAAAGCTGGAGTAATAATTATGAGTTTTTGAAGAATGCATAATATGTGCTCACAGAATCCTCTGTATTGCAGGCACAGGGTTCGCACACAATGCTATACATCAGTTTTATAAGCCCTTTCCTGAGGGCCCCAGAATCAGCTGTATTGTGCTCCATCATCCAGACTTCAGCAACACAGCCTTTAGTCTCCCTCTGCCTGCCTGTTTCTCTCTCTCTCTCTCTCTTACTCTCTCTCTCTCTCTCTCTCTCTCTCTCACACACACACACTCACACATAGCCAAAAACCACTGCCTCTCTCTCTCTCTCTCTCTCTCTCTCACGCTCCCTCTCTCTCTCTCCCCATCTATATATCTATATCTATATATATATATATATATATATATATATATATATATATATATATATATATATATATATATATATATATATATAAATACATGATACTATTTTTTAAAGTGACGAACAGTAGCACAATACTTTTGTCAGGCTTTTAAGAGGATATTTGTTTAACATTACTTTCAAGATTGCAACATTAAACTGTTTACAATTTTCTATTTACTATTACATAAATCTATTTAGCCTTTCATGAAACCTTGATCCAGATCGACATACAACTCCATCTCTACATACATCCTGCTCATCGCCTCTTTTTCCTCGCCCTCTTATCTCTCTCAGTTCACAATCAGCTCGGTTTGGCGATTGTCACCCAGCCCACGTCTGTGGAGCAGATGAGGGCTCCGGCTGCTTCCAGGTTCAGCCTCAGCTCCTAGTGTGTGATGTATGTATGATGAAGCATGAAGAGTGGGCTGCTGTAGATTGAGAACAGAACTTGACAATATGAAAAAGCACGCAGCCCCTGTCAATGATTGTTTTTTGGTATTTGTAAGAGGAAATACACCAACTAGCCTCTAATGAGACCCAGTGTGAGAAACTGTCATTTGTCTTTCTGCCTGCGCAGGTTTGTTGTGAACGGTGCAGAGTTGTCATTACTGAAGCACATTAAACACTATCAGCAGTGACTGACAAAGCAATTATCTCTTATGCTGCTCTGCAGTATATTAATAAGTATGTGCTAATAAGTAAACAGCTATTTTAATTTTAGCACAGCA
The DNA here is from genome assembly GCF_052040795.2 of Danio rerio. NCBI lineage: Eukaryota > Metazoa > Chordata > Actinopteri > Cypriniformes > Danionidae > Danio > Danio rerio. Next base: position 44,825,008 of record NC_141022.1, read on the forward strand.
AGAAGAAAATGTTTAACTGTGAAAACAGTTCCCTGCTTGTAAAAAGTGCAAAACACCATTCTCTTAATCACTTTTTGGATGCCTGCAGTTTATTTGTAAAATATGCTGACATAATTGGAACCTGATTAATCAGACAAGCAGATCTGAATAAGATTATATGATAATACTTCACAATATTTTTTTCACCCAGTGGTGCGAACAATTTAGGGCTTGTATATAAAGCCACTGAAAATCAGCTGCATGAGAAAGTTTATTTGATTTGATTTATTTATTTTGCTAGTGGACATCATTATTTATGTGAACAGTTAATCCGCGCAGCTTAACCGTTTCACACATACGATCACATCGGTGTGATTAGCTTTGGCTGATCACTGAAGTGTACGATCACACAGGTGTGATTAGAACATTCAGAGCACACATCATCGACTGCTAAAATTCAAATCTGAAAGCGGCTCGCTGAGGCACAGAAAGAGGCACCTCATGCTCCTAAACAAATGACGTTTGCTTTAGATTTCCGATATTTAAATAGACATAACTACAATCAAAACATACTATGTGAAGTTTGCAAAATACGTGCGCATGTCTATGGAGAGGGCAATAATTATTTTTCACTATAAATGGATGATGTGCTTTGTTCACGTTAAGATACACTCTCCCCCACAGTTGTTGCTAGATGTGAGTATCCTCAGCTGTATCGATTGGTAAATAATTGCGGCTGTATTCCTTCTACCAACAATTTTGGCACCCATTACCCATGATATCAAAAAATACGATCAATATTAAGCTGTTTAAAAGACTAAGTATTTGAGAATCAGAGTATCAGAAATTTTACAATATAATTGGAACATTTGACAATATTTACATAAAAGGGCAAAAAGAAACAAAATACGCTATACATATAGTAGATCATTAAGGCTGGTGGGTCACGTGATTGACATGTAGCCATGGGAACTTTAGAACTCAATGGATTCCAAGTAATGGCCAAATAAAAAAAAACTCACGCTGGAGGGTAATCTGGTCATTCAACACTCACACGTGAAAGGATTTAAAAAATGTTTTTTTTCGTGGTTTTCATAGTCTGAAGATTTGCTGTTGACGTTAGTTTGACATATTTAGCCATAATATTCTTAACACCTCTTTAACCATTATAAGAAAACTGTGACTCATTATAAGAGTCCTGCTAAAAGTAGTCCGCCCCACTGCTTAATATTCTGTTTCAATTGGAAGTACATTACATACTGAAATTAAAGTCATAGCCAATTCTGGTTTGATGAAAAAAAAAAAACTTGCAGTGTTACTTTAAAGTGGTTGTCTCAAGACTTTCACTCTCGTTAACTAAAGTACACTGCCTGACAAAAGTCTTTCATCGAACCCAGTTGTGGGCATCAAATAATAACTTGACTTCTAGTTTATCAGTTGGAAAAGTGGCAGAAGGTAGATTTTACTGATGAATCATCTGTTGAACTGCATCCTAATCATCACAAATATTGCATAAGACCTGTTGGAACCCACATATACCCAAGTGTCACGAGATCACAAAAATCAATGTGCAACAATTTATTGACAAAAACAAAGGAGGAGTTTCCTTTTCTTGCACAGAAACTTCAAGCAAGATACAAAAATCTAGAAATGAGTCCAGACAAAAGAACTGACAAAAAAAAAATCCAAAAATAAGCAAATACAAAAACAGGGTAGGAATGCTAACGAAGCAAATCAAGAATCCAAAAATCTGCAAAAACTAAACTAGGTATAAATGCTAACAAAAACAAACAAGAATCCAAGAATAAGCAAATACAAAGCTAGATAACCAAACAAACATACCAGACATGAGGGGCAAACAAAATCCTAAGGCAACTAACGCACAAGACAAAAGTGTTTATAAAGACATGGCTAAATTAACAAACAAGAGACAGCTGTAACAGATAACAAATCAGAAGTGCAAAGGATTGTAGGAAATGAAGTTAAACTACAAAACAAGCTAGTGCCCTCTAGTGTCCAAAATAGGGCACTGCAACATGTGACACCAAGATTCTCATAGAAATTAGTCAAGTTTGGGGAGAGAAAAATCATGGTTTGGGGTTATAATGTGGGGTATAACCCACACTATAAGTATAAGTATGGGGGCATGTGAGAGATCTGCAGAGTGGATGGCAGCAGTAGCATAGCGTTCCTTCTCATACTTCAGCCTCAAGGTTAAGGTGCACCAGGATTGGCCAGCCCAGTCACCACATCTCAACATTATTAAGCATGTCTGGGTTAAGATGAAGTAGGAGGCACTGATAATGAATCCAAAGAATCTTGATGAACTCTGGGAGTCCTGCAGGAACTCTTTCTTTTCTATTCCAGATTACTTTATAAATATGTTATTTGAGTCATTGCAGAGATGTATGGATGCAGTCCTCCAAGCTCATGGGAGTCATACACAATATTAATTAAGCCACTTCTTCCACCAAATGATGAATTAGAAGTCAAGTTATTATTTGTTGTTCCTAAAACCTGGATAGGCAACAAGACTTTTGTCAGGTAGTTTAGTTTATCCATTATCTGTCATTTCTTCCTCCTAGTCATTTCCCCATAGGCAAATGTCCTAAAAGAAGTTCCAGAAAAGAGCTTACTTGTACATTGCAGAATAAAGCGAATAACAATTCTTTGAAAAAAGATGACTGATTTGGTGTGTGTGTGGTGGGGGTAGGGAGTCCTGTCTTGCTAAGATTTTAAAAAGGCAAAAGGAGACTCCTCTGGAGAGAATCCTTGAAACTCAGCATTCTGTATTTTTCCATTAAGCTGTCAAAGTAGTTTTGGGATATCATGCTCTTAACGCACCATCTCCGAGCCCAGGAAGCTCCTGAGGTTTAGTGCTCCGATTCACTTTTGCTGTCGATGTCCCCTTAACCACATACTCATCTGTCTTTATTCTGCTTCTGGGATTTCACTTTTCCTTTCCACACAGATCTGTCAGGACTCAGAGAGAGACGGAGGGATCCTGGGTAATCGCGAAATTAAAAATGTCTAGCGAGTGCGCACACAGAGGCACTGGAGATGTTATTCTTCACGGCGCCGAAGTCTGAGAAGCGTTTAATTTGATTCATACCTTTATTGAAGAGGAAAAATGGCCGATTGCTAGTTGGAATCGATCACGGAATTGCTTTAAAGTGTCCGTTCCTATTTCTCTTCTGACAAGCTGATGCACTTGGCCGGAGGAGCAGCAATCTTTTTGATAACAGCCAAACGGAGCACTGTATGAGGACACAGATTCTCAGTTCTGACAGCATCTGTAAAATCAGATCCATACATCATGCCAGCTCTTGCGCGTCCGCCACTAACGCCTGGCCGAAGGAAGCTCGGAATATAAATTCCCAGCCCTCCCCGCGACACGACTCTGTATTAAAATTGCATGATGGTAGCATGATGAAACTGCAAGGGTCGTTCCCTTCGGAGACATCTAATAATGTCACCCTGCAACATTTATCACATCACGACAAGTCTGTTCATTAAATCTGCCATGTGATGTCTCCTCTGGTTCGTCTTTCCCTCTCTCGTTGTTACCCCAGGTGCGATGCGGGATTACTAGAATAGCTAAAAACAGCCCAGGCCCGGCACAGTGTGGCCTGGATCTGTGCTCTGGCTCTTTGAAGGCAGAGCTGAGGGAAGCGGTCGTATCAAACATAATGAGGCCTGAGTTATGTAGGCCACTCACCGTTTTTATGTCATTTTTAATTGCTGTTGCAGGCATGGCCTCTTCCCAGATTCCCCGGGCGGACGACCTCATATGGCAAAGGACAATTAGGGGCCATTTTGTCAGAATTTACGTCTTCATCGCCCATTAGACAAGCCAAAGATATGTCATGATTGTGTTTTTCAAGTGGAGAATCTAATTGCTCCATTATGCTCTGACAGGAGACATTCATACAAGCTGATGTGCTTTTGCCATGGAAAAGCTACCTTGTTAAACGCTTTTCTTTTCTTTTTATTGATGCGTGTGTCACTAATGCTATATGTTAGAAATAATCTATATTTAAATGTTTATACATGGAATAAATCACTGAACATTTTAAAAATACTTAAAACAAAACAAACAATGATACTTTATGTGCAGATTTATAATGATCCCAAAAAAAAAAATAGATTACACTGTAAAACCTGGCACATGACAAGAAGTATTCATTCATTTTCCTTCGACTTATTCTCTATTACAGCACTCACCACAGTGGAATGAACTGCCAAAAGACAGTATAATTTGAATGTCATCTATACTTATGTTAGTCTGTTTTTCATTATCCCAAAGTCTCCATAATCTTGGACCAGGCCGTATCCTGAGCAGATGCTGTGGCGGTCATGGAGGAGTGGAGAGCATGACCCCAGTGACAGACGAGTCTCCGCACTGATCCCATGGGCCAGCTTGTACACCCGCCTGTGACCTACTCACACACATGCAGTATCTCCACGATGGAAGTCTAGCATTCTCCAGCCTCTGATGCCTAGACTGCAGCTCTGCACAAGAAGTTTGGCCAGAGGAGAAATGGTCGTTCCCAATGGAGCCTGGTTTCTCTCAAGCTTTTTTTCTTCACTTTTGTCAATTTTGCCGCCAATGGTTTGCTTGGTTTGGGACTTGTGGAGCTGCACATCGATGGATTTGCTCTTCAGTGTTTGGACTTTCAGCAGTGAAAATTAAACCAAATTGAACTGAACTAAATTTAACTTTAACTCAAACTTTTAATTTACAAGAATTTCTATGTGAAGCTGCTTTGACACAATCTACATTGTAAAAACACTATAGAAATAAAGATAAATTGGATTAAATTGAATTGAATTCCAGCATATGTTTTATGCAGTGGATGCCCTTCCACCCGCAACCTAGTACAGGGAAATATCCATACACATTCATTCACACACACACATTCATACACTACGGTCAATTTAGTTTATTTAATTCACCATTAGGGCATGTCTTTAGATTGTGGGGGAAACCGGAGCACTCAGGAAACCTAAGCAAACACAGGGAGAACATGCAAACTCCACACAGATATGCCAACTAGTCCAGCCGGAACTCGAACCAGCAACCTTCTCGCTATTAAGCAGCCTTTCTGTGTGGAGTTTGCATGTTCTCCCTGTGTTTGCATGGGTTTCTTCTAGATGCTCCAGTTTTCCCCACAGTCTAAAGTCCAATGGAATGCAGCTGGAAGGGTGTCCGCTGCATAAAACGTATGCGGGAATAGTTAGTGGTTCATTTCGCTGTGGTGACCCCTGATAAATAAGGAACTAAGCCAAAGAAAACTGAATGAATGGTACCTGAATGCTTTCATAATCTCCACTGTTTTCTTTTTATTCATTCATTCATTTTTTTTGTCGGCTTAGTCCCTTTATTAATCCGGGGTCGCCACAGCGGCATGAACCGCCAACTTATCCAGCAAGTTTTTACGCAGCGGATGCCCTTTCAGCCGCAACCCATGTTTGGAAAACATCCACACACACACTCATACACTACGGACAATTGAGCCTACCCAATTCACCTGTACCGCATGTCTTTGGACTGTGGAGAAAACCGGAGCACCCAGAGGAAACCCACGCGAACGCAGGGAGAACATGCAAACTCCACACAGTGTTTTCTTTTTTTTCTTATTATTGTGAGCTAAATATATAATGCAATGCAATTGTTATATAAAGGATGCTGGACAACAAAATAGGGAATTTACGTGCCATATTTATTAATAAGAATAGGCAAAGGTCAATCCCAGAACCAAACAAGTGCATACAGAGAGTCCAAAGAATGGTCAGTAAACAGGTGAATGGTCAAGACAGGCGGCAAAAGCATTGGAAACAATAAAACAAGTCAAAAGGTCAAACACGGATAGGGATAGGGATTGTTCACTAACAGTATAGCAAGACTCAATGTAATCAGTCCATGTAATCAGTCCATAACGATCCTACGGCTGTGTGTGTGTAATCAAAGTAAAACAGGAACAGGTGTACTGTAAGTGTGTGGTGCATGACAGAATTTGTAGTTCTTATGGTGGCAGATTTGTAGTTCTCCAGAGGTATGGACTAGATCTTTGGTGATTGTGACAGCAAGACAATAATGATTCAGAGATTTACAAATAAAAGTTCCTTAAAACCTCATGTCTCATATTTGATACTCACAATTTAATTGATTCACATTTTTTTGATTTTGCTCTTTTAACTTTTAATTCAAAACATGTATGATATGTTATTAAGTAACCCATGTAATTGATTGTATACATCAGTTTTGATCATGTTGATCTTTTAGATCCTTTATAAATTTGAAAAACAAAAAACGCTTTGCTTTTTTTTTTGGTTGACAGCAAATCAAATAAAAATAAATAAATATGAATTATGTGGTATTTTGAAATCCCAAAAAAGTACATCTAAAGACCAGGCAATACCACTGCACTTTTTGTAAGCTTAGCAAGTAAAACTGTCCCCCTCCACTTGTCGCACTTTACAAACCTGCATATCTTTCCGCTCCCCCGCTCCTTGTTTTTGTCAATCTAATCGCTAATGAGCAGTAATATCCAGTGCAACTGTTTTGCCGGTCGATGTCTCTCATCACAATGGTAATCAGTTTTTACAGCACTCATCGGCCGAGTGGTTTCAGCTCGCGACTATACCTGGAGTCTAATCAGATGTAATCAGCAATGGCGCGCTGATAATGGCCGCGCGCTACGATCAATGTCCTCTGGTGGCGAGAACAAATCATTAGAGGAACATAATCGTTAACTTTGACAACATTAAAAATTGATAATTTCATTTGCACCTCGTGAAAAATCGGGAGAGCAATATCCATGTCTGCAGGCTCACTTGTCATCATAATCTCATTTGAATAAACAGCACCAGGTAAAGGCATCAGACCGTCACCGCCCGCCCCATCCAAAGTACGTTAGGAGACAAAAATCATCGTGGAAAATGTAATTACGCATTAATCTCCACTATGTCTGGTGTATTTTTAAACCTTACCGCTGAGGTTGGATGGTAACTTTTTGCGTGCTTTAAGTGCCCAGCTGACGTTGGCCAGCATGGCAGGGACTAAATGTTCCCGCTCAGCATGGGAGACGGGCAGAAAGGATGTCCTGCTGTTTGATGAATGGCTGTGGAATCAGTGTGGATGGGCTCTGACTGTAGGGATTGATACTTCTATCAATGCCCTTTTTCAAACCAGCAAATACATCAGCCGGCTTTGAGCATTGATAGAGAGGGAAACGGCATCTTTGTGTGTGTTTGTATTTGTGACTGTCAAGCTGTGTTAGACCGTATCTATATTTGACATTTCAGATGTAAGCGCCTCTTATCTTACAGTTTGTGTCTGTGTGTATGGAACATTTGATGTTTCGCTATGAGTGTTGAATATTATGTTTCTTAAGATGCACAGCGTTCTCCTCTCTGTTGGCTTACAGTAGGCACTTCTCATGCTGATGTAGACAGAATGACACTGAACATGGTGCTAGACGCATCTCTAGTGGCACAGGAATCAGGAATGAATCAGGAGATGTTGGAGGTTCTGTCTAACTTGCAGAGTAGACACAAGGTGCAAAGATGCGAACAGTTTTGGGCAAGCTACTTGAAAAATGTAATGAGCTAAGCTATTAGCTACTGTACTTAAAATGTAGCTTAACTACACTAAAAGCTACCCTTTGGGAAATTTAGCAAGCTAAGCTAACAGCTACTTGGCAATAGTAGCTAAGCTAAACATCTAAGCTATTTTTCCAATTTTCATTTTTCAATCGAACCATCTTAAATCCAAGTCAATCATATCTTAGTGATAAAACTTTTAATGAAATATACAAGGCAGAATTGTTCTGTTCAATTATTTACTGTAAATAATATTCTCTACCAAACAGAAACAATGATAGTATCTAACCGAAAACACAAAAAAATCCAATAAAACCAGGTGTTACACATTTAAAATACTATAGTAATGTATAGTAAATAGAAATATTTAGGAATCAGCATTATACTGTATTTTCATTTATACAGTATGTATGTATTTACAACTCTTCATTAATGGATTACACTACATAATGTAGTATCATTAGTAACTATCATGAACTAATTACCATAGTATACTTTAGCCTTTACTACAATAAACTGAGTTTGTGTGTGTGTGTGTGTGTGTGTGCGTGCGTGCGTGCGTGCGTGCGTGCGTGTGTGTGTGTGTGTGTGTGTGTGTGCACACCGTTAAAACTGTTCTTGTGTAAAGGATCAATTTTTTTTACATGATCTGTTAAAGCAAAATGTTGTGACTTTTTTGATGCGCATGCTGGATTTTCCTCAGTAAATGTGTATCCATCATAGTTTGTGTGCATTTTGTCTTATTGGTAAACATTCATATATATTATATTTTGATTAGCTAAAATAATAAAAGAAAAACTTCACAATAGTTTTCTATTATTTTGTTTAGTAAAATAGAAAAAACTGTGTGTGACCGACAAAGGCAGACATAAGAGAGACAATGAACAATGTCAAATTTAATGTCCGACCCATAGACTAGGCATTAGAAACACCTCGCATACGCGCTAATTCTTTTTTTTTTTTTTTTCAAAGTTGATATAAAACAAAGTATAGCTTTATAAATGCACATAATTAAAAAAAAAGAAGATATTAAAAACTTTAAGAGGCAGTCTGGTCAAAGGGGTGGTTCTTTTTCTCAAGTGGACCTTTTTGGAATTACACGCCTCATTTTCTGTTGTATTATGAAATTTAAATAATGCATTTATTGGATGGTCATCATCATAACCACACTTTTTGACTATTTTAGCCAAAATAGTTTTCAAATCAGTTTTAATACGGGCCACTTTTGGTGCTTCACACCTTTTTATTGGTCATTTTTTGTTTCAAGAATAAGGTCCAAAGTTTACAATAACAGTTTATTGTAAAATGTTTTCTCCATTTAAAAACAACACAGAAGCGAAAGATGACTTCTCTTACACCCAATTGTATGTTTTCTTGGACAGCTGGATGTTGGAGTCTTGTGAAATAAATGCATTGGCCAAACTGAAATTACACCGAAAAGCGACAGCCAAAAGAGGATACCGCTTAATCTAAAAGCCTTTTCAATGGATTATTTTCACTTATTAGGATGCCCAAGTATTACAGTCAAAATAAGACTAATAAGCTCATGTATGTGCCCTGGTGTGGTTTATGGAGTTCTAAATCTGGCATTTCACAATACTGTTTCCCCTTCCTTATCATCATCTCTCTTTAAAGAAATAGTTCACCCATGAACGAAAATGTGTACATTAAAATAATTTTAGGTGAAACTGTGATTTATAAAATGCAAATCAATGGCTGCTGGAACTTGAGAGTTAAAAATACCTCATGCAGGCAAACCTAAATAAATTTACATGACTCCTGGTGATACATTGAGGTCGTATGAAGCAAATTGTTTGGTCTGTGGGAAAAAAAAACTAACAAACTGAATAACATTTACAAAATTACTACGTTTAAACCATTGCCTTTGCAAACAGTGTTCATGAGAATCTGGAGCATGAGATTCCCTTTGCTTAAACATGACTCTGAATTGAAATTCAAATTTGAATTTACAAAAACAATAACAATAAAAATTTACTGAAATTTTTATTATTATTTAAATATGATTTAAAAAGCATGATACTTGCTCTAACTGTATACTTTTGAATAATTTTTTTTTCAGGCTAAGCAACCCAAGGGGAATGCCCAGAAAAAAAAAAGTTCTATAAAAATAATTGTGTCAGGAAGTTGTAAATAATTATGCGACAGGATGCTCTAGGCTGTTTTGAATGAGCTCAGGAATGTTTACTAAGGCTGTGGATTAAAGGTAATTATGTTGTAAATAATTTTCGGTTACTTGGAAAGGCAAATCATGTTGCTTCATAAGATCTCAATGTGTCATGAGGAGCCACGAGCTAATTAAGCGCTTTTGCTTGAATATGTTTGACTCTTAAATTGACTACAGTCTTACCTGAAAATGTTCTTTAATTTCCTGTACATATTGAATAGCCTAAAGGTGAGTAAATTAACAGTACAACATATTTTAATTTTGGGTAAACTACCCTTAAAACAGCATTAACATCAATCATCCATCCATCCATCCATCCATCCATCCATCCATCCATCCATCCATCCATCCATCCATCCATCCATCCATCCATCCATCCATCCATCCATCCATCCATCCATCTATCTATCTATCTATCTATCTATCTATCTATCTATCTATCTATCTATCTATCTATCTATCTATCTATCTATCTATCTATCTATCTATCTATCTACAGCATTTGTATCTAATTATCATTTCCTCATACTTCTTTCAATCAATATCTCTATCAGTCTATTTATGTCTATCTATCTATCCATCCTTTCGTCCATCCATCCATCTGTCCATCCATCCATCCATCCCTCCATCCATCCATCCATCCATCCATCCATCAGTCTGCCTATTAACAGCATTTGTATAATCATCATCTCCCAATACTTTGATCAAACAATCTATCTATCTATCTATCTATCTATCTATCTATCTATCTATCTATCTATCTATCTATCTATCTATCTATCTATCTATCTATCTATCTATCTATCTATCTATCTATTTATCTATCTATCTATCTATCTATCTATCTATCTATCTATCTATCTATCTATCTATCTATCTATCTATCTATCTATCTATCTATCTATCTATCTATCTATCTATCTACCTACCTACCTACCTACCAACCTACCTACTTACCTACCTATATAGCCACACTGCTAACAACAGAGGGAAAATTGTTAACAGAGTATCTGTAATAAATATTGAATAATATTGGATTTTTTTAATATTCATTATTTAAGTTCATGTTTAATTATTAATTTCATTAAATACAAAATTCACTCTTTAATTTTCATCCACTTTTCTGGGGCAGGGTTGTGGGGGCAGCAATCTTAGGGGAGAACCCCAGACTCCCTTCTCTTGACACTTTTAGATATTAAAACACTGGTGTTTTTGTTTTGTTTTGTTTTTGTTTTTTTTTCTGGACATGCCCCATATAATTTTTTATGAGTATTTCACACTGTGGGAAAAATTTTAAAAACTTAAAATCGAAGCAAATTCAATAATTAACTTTAATTTTCTTTCAGTTTATTTCATCACAATTTCAGCACTTAATTTTTTTCTGCGTTACTAGATTAAAATTTGAATGACAAATCTGAGATTGTGTTGATTTTGCGATTGCTTCCTCGACTGAATTCTGAATGGTACTCCATGGTGTCTGTTAAAATATTGTGAAAATGCTAATTCTTAATCCACATTCACATCAGAAAAATGATTTACACCCATTCATATTATGAACTACGCAGTGTTGGTTAACGACAGTTATTTTTAGCGTTTGAGCAAAAAAGAATTCAACAATGATGCATGTGGCTCTGCATTTTATTTCCCTTCAGTCTAACTCTCCGTCAACGTCCATCTCCTCAGGAATAATGTGATTCTGCCGCACGTTGTTAAAATCAAACTGTCTGAAAAGCATCCAGCAAAATGCCAGGCTCCAGAATCTCCATAAAACAAAACAATTAAGCCCATATTCATTATGAAGCTCCATCTCAATAAGTGCCCGTCTATGCGAGTACAAATTTGCTATTATGACTAAAAAGCCCGGTTGTATATTTATCAAGTAGTAAAATGTCATTGCACACATGCACAGCAACCTAAAATCTGATTATAACGGCGACATTAATGGAAGGGTGAGACAAAACAAAATGCAAATGCTGTTTTTAAGACACAAATGTATTAGAGGAATCATAATTGACTTATTCACTTCCTTAATGCAATGCTCGGGGTATTATTGTGAACTATTCATCAGTTAATGCTATACTAAATAAAACACCTCTCTATTGTGCATTTATAAGCACGACCATCTGTTGCGCAATCATTAGACAGTTTAGGTCAAAAGAGTCAGAAGTATTACAGCTCCCACTTGACTTTTAGGTGAAAAATTCTTGTGCTCTAAAAATCCATTAGATCAAAAAAATCATTCATTATTTACCATATTGAAACACAGTATGATACATAGTCTACATGAGAAGCAGATTTTCATGGTGGGTGTGAGGGGGTGATATATTTGGCCATTTCTGTCAGGTATTATGGAGCATTAAATACATTAGGGTCTGGTAACCTTGAGCAGAACGCTGAGTTAAGGAACTGTGCCCGAAGCCATCCCTCTTCACCAGCCCGAGTGATGGAGCAGAGGCTGCTTCATTAGCCCCCATCTCAGTCCCTTGACAGCTTTACACACACACTCACACATAGATCTTAGCCTATGTGCATCCACATCCTCCTAAAATATATATTGCACTAATGTGTCATTGGTGCTGAACCGAATAGATTACCTCTAGAAAAACTCATAGCTGCCCTATTTAAGTGGCTGTATGTAAGAATTTACATGTATTAATGGATTTTTTTTAAGTGCTGATGTGTGAACAGCTTGTGGCAGCATTTAAATGAGACCTTCCTTGTTTGGGTTGTAAAAGCCTGTAAACTCATTTTTAAGTGATGGTCTCTTTCAGAAGGATGCTTTTAAATAAATAAATAAATTAAAAAAAAAAAAAAAAATATATATATATATATATATATATATATATATATATATATATATATATATATATATATATATATATATAAATATATATATATATATATATATATATATATATATATATATATATATATATATATATACACAGTTTGTATGTATGTATTTATATATGTATGTATGTATGTATGTATGTGTGTGTGTGTGTGTGTGTGTGTGTGTGTGTGTGTGTGTGTGTGTGTGTGTGTGTGTATATATATATATATATATATATATATATAGCGACTCTTAATTGCTAACATTATTTTCAACTCTAATGGCAGACAGCTGCTTCTCACTCAAGGTTGTATGCTAATGAGGGATAGATCATCACTAATGGGCAGGACTTTCCCCCTCTTATGGATATCTGTCAACCCTCCTGTTTTTTCTGGGATTCTCCAAAGTTTTAAAATTCTATTCTATGGTTGGGCGGAATGAACCGCCAACTTATCCAGCACATTTTATGCAGCGGATGCCCTTCCAGCTGCAACCCATCTCTGGGAAAGAAAACACTTTTAAATAAATATAAATTTTGGAATTCCTTTCTTTTACAGGCACCGTTGCCTCAAAACAGTCAGTTCATGTAGTGGTGTGTGACTGTCAGATGCGCTCCATATAGACAAACAGACATTGTTTTCCCAACTAATTCTGTACACACATTTTGAAGCGGAGCGAAAGTTTCAGATGCTTGTTTGAACAGACATAATAATAATAATAATAATAATAATAATAATAATAATAATAATAATAGTACAACATTTAATCATGTTGATCTTGGATTTACTTTTAAACACAACAAAGTTTATTTTTAATGAGCATAAACAGTTAGGAAAGCAATTGAATGCTTTTATTATAGATGTGTGCATTTTTAAAGTGACGCCTCTGTAATTTAATGTAATCAAATTAAGATTCGTTCGCTGCTCTTTAGTCAGAATGTTTAAATTATACAGTGAAGAAAATGTTAATGAGATTTTTGATAACTTGATTCAATTTCTTTATAGCTATTAATTTAAATAAACCGTTTGCTAATTTATTTGCAGCTTTTTTTAAGTTATACTATTTATTCTATCCTTTATAAATAATAATAATAGTAATACTAAAACATATTACAGACCATTTCAATTGTTTATTTACAATGAAACAGCTCTAGATTAACAACCAAAGTGTCAACCAAAGTGTTTCTGCAGACTGTTTTTATAAAATGTGATTGTAAAAAAACAAACAGAAAAACAGCTTGTTTTTTCACTTAAACGAGACCTTTCTTGACTCTCAGGGTTGTGTGTAAAAGTCTGTAGACTGATATTTAAGTGACGTTGAAGACGTTAGGGATGTTGTTTTTGCATCCTTTTGTAAAAGGATGTCATGCTTTATCATGCTTCAAAGAATGACTTTTTCTGCTCCATGCCATGTAAAACAAATGGGTATACAATTTTCATATTTAATAATAATGCTAGTTTAAAAAATGGCAAAGTAAAACTGTATTCTCACCTCAGGCTAATTTAAAACAGTATGGCTATGATTCTGCCAACCTGTAATATGTTGATCTGGATATGTTTTTTTCTTAGAAAATGTCAACAAAAGGATGCTGGTTGTCATACGTATTGGTTATGGTAAAATAAAACAAAACTATTTTGTAATAGTTAAGCAAATAAAGTTTAACTATTCATTCATTCATTCATTCATTCATTCATTCAATAATTTTCCTTCGGCTTAGTCCCTTATTTATCATGGATCACCATAGCGGAATGAACCACCAACTATTCTGGCTTACGCAGTAGATGCCCTTCCATGCAGTCGCAACCCAGTACTGAGAAACATACATACACTCTCGCATTCACACACCCACTCATACACTATGGCTTACCCAATTCACCTATAATGCGTGTGTTTGGACTGTGGGGGAAACTAAAGCAAACCCATGTGAACACTGGGAGAACATGCAAACTCCACACAGAAATGCCAACTGGTCCAGCTGGGACTCGAACCAGCGACCTTTTTGCTATGAGGCGACAGAGCTAGACACCATGCCGCCCGTTAAGCCCATATACTAAATGCAGCTGAGGTAATTCAGCTTGCCAAATTATCTTGTTTTTTCTCAAAGTACATTACACTTTAACTCAAGCACTCTTTATCACATGTAGCCTACAAAACGCCATACCTTTTGATTTGCTAAGCATCAGAAAATGTGTTTGTTTGTTTACAAAGACTAATCATGCTCATTGTTTTGAGGTCTTTATACATGTGCAAAGAACTATAGGGGATTAAGGCTTATTCGTCAATGATTTGCGACCCTGAACCACAAAACCTTCTCATTTTGCACAAGTATATATAATAAGCAAAAATACATTGTATGAGTGAATATTATTGATTTAATTATGCCAAAATTTATTTCATTATTAACTAAAACTCATATTCACTTACAATATTTTGTAATTTTCCAGCTGTAAATTTATAAAAAAAATAATAAAAACTATTAGTAATAAACTTTTCTAATCACTTAATTTGAACATCTTTAGAAAAAAAAAATCAATATTTAGATTTTTGAGTCCTCAGATTCCAATTTTTCTGATCATTTTATTATGGCCAAATATTGTCCTATAGTAACAAAACATACACCGATGGAAAGCTTATTTATTACAATAAAAAAGGGGACCTATTATGGCCCTTATTGCAAGATGTAAAAATAGGCTCTGATGTCCCTAGAGTGTGCATGTGAAGTTTTCGCTTAAAATACCACACAAATAATTTTTTATAACTCTTTGAAACTGTGCCTTTTTGGCTTTAATTAATCCAAATTGTTCTGTTTTGATGATTCTTGCTTTAAATTCAAATGAGATTCTGCTCCATGCCATCTTTTAAAAAGAGGGGGAAGCTACAAATGCCTATGTATCAGCATAGTGGCAGATTCAAAACAGAATAAATGTCTTTTTGAAAATCTAAAAACGTCAAAAGAAGTGGCTCAGAAAAAGTATATGGAGACTACAATGTTCATTTGTGCAACATAAAACTCCACATTTATGATTTCTATGATGATTAGTTGCTGATATTATCTTCAGCAGGCCAACAGTGTAAAAACTCTAATGGCAGGCGGCTGCTTCTCACTCAGTGCAGTCTATGCTAAAGATGGAGACATCATCACTAATGAGTAGGGCTTTCTCCGATGATGACATGTATAAAGAGAGAATGTCAATCAAAAAGATTCCGCAGGCTGATTTTATGAAATATGACTATTAAAAGAAGAGAGTTAATACATTTTAACCATTAGAGGCTGTCTTTATTCACACACTGTGGCACAACAGTGTTTAAACCACTTATAAAAGCAATTTTTGCATTATTTAAAGTGATAAATGGCTGGTTATGTGGTCCAAAGTCACATTTGTGAGAAAAAGAGATTAAAAAGCATGGCATTTCACTCCTACTGTTCATGTAAGCAAGAAACTACAGCAAAAACCTAGACCTCACTCACCAAAGATGTCCGCAATTTCACTTAAAATTAGTACAAAGACAATCATTTAAATTATAACTTTTAAAGAGCGAAAACACACTGAAAACATCATAATACTTTATATTGCTTATTTGTTGTTGTCAGAGTACACTTTAAAAAGCTGTGTGTCATTTCACTCAGCGGTCATCTTTAAACCAACTCTCAGGCAGTATGCTCAGGCATTTTGTCTGAATAGGGAAACATCCAATTATCCAAAACTGTTGCTAAGCTTATGATTACAAATTATACAGCGACTGTCTCATAAGTTTTGTTTCTAAATGTTCGAATCAAACAAAAATTGGCATTTTTCAGGTTGTCAAAGCTAATGTGCAAGCTCACTCGAAAGAAACGAGATCACAACGCCAACCTCATTTATGGCTGTGTTTAACATTATCATCATCTGAATGAAGAGTGTCCAATCGCGCTGCTCTTCTGAAGTAATCCACAACTTGGTTTAGATGGCGAATCTCCTCCAGAAATGACAGCGACTCTGTTTACAAGTTTGTTGGCCTTTGAGTAGTTGCTGTCATGTGATGTGCGTTTGACAGGACAGACTATACTTCACGTTTGTTTCATACTGATTACAAAACCAGAGTTCGTTATGCTATATTACAAGCTAAATGAATGATAGCTCCTAACTGGAAAAGGCCTGATCCACCATCTATTGGAACTTGGATTAATGCCATGCACATTGTATGGCTATGGAAAAAGTAACATATTTTATCAAAAACAAAATGGATGTATATAAAGAAATATGGAAGCCGTTTAATTACTACATTAACAACAATAATATTGGTCATTTATTACAAGAGGTGTAACTAAAAATAGTGGTTTATTTTGTAGTTCTTTTTTGTAAGTGTGTTTTGTTTTGCTTTGATAATGTAACTTTTATGTGTAAAGTCCAGTAATGTATACTTGGTTTTTGGGTACCTACTGTAGCAATATTTGTTTTGCATTTGAATTGTGTCTTGTTAGAGAATTCTGTGTATTTCTATAGGGGAGAAGAGAGTGATGTTCTTTTGTTGGGGTAGGAAATAATAGCGGCGAAATGGAATTGTATTTTTCTGTTATCTGTCTTGCATATTCAAAAACAATACACACATTGTAAAAAAAAAAAAAAAACTTTTTTCAAGTGTTTCAAGTGTAGTTGGTTCATTTAAAAGTTAAGAATTCAAGCTTTATGGGGTTTTATTTCTTATGTCTGTGAAGCAAGTATTCACTGAGATTCCAGTGTGTTTGCTGACAACAAAAACAGTGGGAAAAGCACACGTCTGGTCCAAGCTTTTACCCCAGAAAATCATTAGTCTATGGCAATCGATGATTGACTCCTGTACTAGTAGGTGTAGTACACTTTTTTCAATACTCAATAGTATTTGCTCCAATTTGTAACAATTTGATTCAATGGCTATTAGTATAAATTTGGACTACGTTTTAGTACAATTTGCTCATCTCCCCAATAATGGTTGGGTTTAGGGGTGTGGTTTGATCCCACACCTCTTTTTAGAAACCTTACATTTTAATTTGACTAAACTTTTATGAATCCATACGAATTAGCCACTAAACTGACAAAGCGTAAATTGGTTACGTTTCCACCTAAGACAAGGCTGGCATGTCCTATTGTACGCATAAAAACCTGAAGTACACTTTGAGCTTCATAGTAAGCAAAAAAAGTGGCTCCAAGTGACACAGCTTTTCCCATTAAAATCACCAAATCTATAAACACCCTTTCAGCATAGACAGCTTTGTTTGCTCGCAGTCAATATCTGGTATAAACCTCCCACTGTTACCCAGGCCTACTCAGACTTTCGTGATAAAATTCCAAAAACAAAACAAAGGGTTTCCTGATATCAATAATTCACGGTAATCCTGCCCCAGTGAAATGAAATATGGAGGTCTGGATTAGCCAAATCCCGCTCTGTTTTTGGGGAGGGTATAACCATTATTGTCTTTGCCTGCCCCGGTGGCTTTTATTGTATACCCTGCTTGTGAGAGATAACAACTACAGCTGCCATTCTGTTTTGATAAACAAAGAGAAATATATTTATACCGCGGCATACGAATGGAAATATGAAAATTCCCAGTGCCAAGTACGGGGTAAGCAGTTCTGTGAAATTAATGATGCGCCACAGATCTGTTGTGCGTGCGGGTTCATATTTCAGCCAGTCTGTGCTGTTATTCTCTGGAGCACTTGAGCTACATTTTTTAGGATACAAAACGCTGCTAACACCACAAAGAGCTTGATGGGGGAAAAAAATAAACTGTAATTTGATGAAAAATGATTTCACGTGCCTGCAGTCGGATTGTCAGTACATCTACAGTTCTGGCTAAAGGATTTTCAACAAACATCGGCAGCTTTGCCCTTCAGACAAGAGCCGCCCACTATTTATTAAGGAGAGGGAACACGTACCAACAAATGGCTGTGGGGATGTTTACAATTCTTCCAACAAAACCAGAAGAAAGGCCGTGATCCGCAGTCTGCCCCACTCTCTCTATTAATGATTGCTCAGGTAGAGGGAGGAAAAGAGTGATGGATGCCGGCCAATGGCGTCTCTCTCTCCACTCCTGCTTGATGGAATGGGAAAAGTCAGCGTTTGCCTGTGGATTGAGCTGCGGGTGATTAAATAGTCCAGTTAGTCCACAAAGTCGTTAAAAACATTAAGTGCTGGGTAATTAATCAGAGGCGCCGGGCAAATGAGTAATTGATTTGCCATTAAAAAAAGGCTTTCTTGCTCTTGGTACACCCAGAATGCCATTGTGTATTTTTTTTTTTTTTTTTTTGTGGTCATCCCGTCTTCTTTGATACCGCATTCTCATTCTGCGTCAATTAAGGCATCTCTTATCAGGAAAAATACTAACTCTTTATTTACTCAAAATTTACCATATGGAGGTAAGCGGTCAGCTGGTAAGCTTGAAAAGGAACGACGTCATACTACCAGTAGCGTTCGTTTTAAAATTTAAATGCAGCCATATGTACCTCTGGCTACATAATGTTAAGTTTCGTATTGAATTTAAAATATTACTTCTCACCTATAAAGCTCTAAATAATCTAGCTCCTGTTTATCTAACCAACCTTCTGTCTCGCTACAAACCAACTCGCTCTTTAAGATCTCAAAATTTAGGGCTTCTGGTAGTACCTAGAATAGCAAAATCAAGTAAAGGAGGTCGAGCCTTCTCTTTCATGGCTCCTACACTCTGGAATAGCCTTCCTGATAACGTCCGAGGCTCAGACACACTCTCCCAGTTCAAAACTAGATTAAAGACCTATCTGTTTAGTAAAGCATACACTCAATGCATCACCTAGCGGGTTCCACACTGGCTTCTACATCTTGCTTATATACACTATGAACAGCAGCTACGCTAATTATTTTCTTTATTCTCTATTTTCACCTGGGGATACTCATCCCGAGGTCCTCAGATTATGCGGAGTCACTGATTGGATCCAAGACCAGCGACGTGATGATCCCAAGGATTCCATATCCGGGACCAGGCCATATCCTGAGCTGCTGCTGCGCTGATGGTCGTGGGGAGTGGAGAACATGAGTCTGATTCCAGTGACGCTCCAGGGACAGACGAGTCTTTGCTGAGGCCATCTTCCAGCCTAAACCACGACGAATGAAGTTCTGCACTAGACTTTTGGCCAGCGGAGAAATTAAAATGGTCGTGCCCAACTGAGTCTGGTTCTCTCAAGGTTTTTTTTCTTCACTCCCATCAGGTGAAGTTTTTTTTCCCTCTCCGCTGTCGCCACTGCCTCGCATGGTTCAGGATTGGTAGAGCTACGCATCGATGAATTGGCTCTTCAGTGTTTGAACTCTCAGTAATGATTAAATCACACTGAACTGAGCTAAACTGAACTGAACTTAAACACTAAAAACTGAACTACACTGTTCCAGTTACTGAACCACACTGTTCCAGTTACTATGACCATTTATGTGAAGCTGCTTTGACACAATCTACATTGTAAAAGCGCTATACAAATAAAGCTGAATTGAATTGAATTAAATAATTCATGGCCTTTAGAAATGTATATAAGGCTACGTTTTCAAAATGAGCCTGTTGGAAAATTCCCATAATGCAATGGTAAATCCTTTTTTTTACTATAAAATGCATCTGCAGTGTTAAACTGGCTGAAATACAGTAAATAACTGTGCAAATTACAGAAATGTCTAACAGTGAACTACTGTACAACACAACACATAGACATACCAGACTCGTGACAGTTACAGTGTAAAATGAAAGTTTTGATAGCATTTCTAAAATATGTTCAGCTTATTTAGATTCTCAAGTGCAAACAAGGACCAAATTAGTCTAAACGAATAGCAAACATAAATAGAGAATTATATTACTATAACTGATGTTAATGGCAGATAATTTTAAAAGCATATTTCTTTTACTGCTACTCCAATTTAAATTCCAATTCACCATCAAATTAATAAAAAGACATTCTTACCCTTTAGAAAAGGATACAATTGCTAGATTTGAGAATGAAAAATAATGATACTTTAATATGTCTTTTCTTCAGATTTCCTTAGATATTAAAGTCTGCGATTAAAATTTCATTATGAGCTAATGATTCTCATTCAGTTTGTCCTAGAGCGAAAAATCGGAGCTATGATATCCGCATCCGTTTAACAGTTCAGCACTCCTACTGCATGCCTACACTGTTTCATATTTGTAAAAATATCTGACTCAAAGTTGATATTAAACATATCTGAGAAGTCCATTAGGTCTCCTGAGCTTTGCGAAAGCAGCCTCCAAGCAATAACATTGTCCTCTGGGATCGTCTCGTTCTTGGAGTTTGAGCTCTCGGAATCAAACTGCCCGTGAATAGCAAAGTAAATCAGCAGACCGAAATACTGCACAGCCACTATACGCTATTCTAATTGAATTAGACAGTCGTCGTGGACAAAAAAAAAAAACTGAGAAAGTGTAGATCTCAACGGGGGTAAATTAGACTCCAGCATAAAAGGAAGAAATCCATCATGACAATGGTTTTTATGAGAAATTGTGCTTCAGCTTGTGAAACATCCACAGGCTTTTCCCATTTTTTCCCCTCTATATGATCATGCTTTGTTTGATCGGTAATGTGTAATAATCATGTTTAAACAGCACGCTTCAGCTCCCAAAGTGATATTGATTCCCTCATTTGAGCGAATGGGTGGAGTATTGATTATGCAAATCATCCCACAAAATTGCAGATTAATCATTCCATCTAACTGACCCTACTTGTTCACTCTCTTATACTTCATTCTACTATAATGTACAAAAATTCATGATGTAACCAAGCAAAACGCAACGTGATTAGCCAATTTGGAAATATGTGCTTGACATAATGGGATGCAATGAATTGTGGGAGTTGTGTTTGCCTGCCTACCTGCCCTGTCAGTAAAATATAAGCACCTTATTTTTAACACAAAAAAAAAGTGTGACCAATCTGAATGTGTCAGGGCTTCTGGTCCATCACAGAAGGCCAAATGAGCTTCACTTGTCAAATCGCATGTGAAATACTTGCGAAATATGGGCTTGGAACATTTTTCACATTTAGATTTAGATTTAGATTTAGTCATTCAGCAGACGCTTTTATCCAAAGTGACTTACAAATGAGGACAAGGAAACAATTTACACAACTATAAGAGCAACAATGAATAAGTGCTATAGGCAAGTTTCAGGTCTGTAAAGTCTAAGAAGGAAAGTATTAGTATTTATTTTTTTTTTTTTTTTTTTTTGGGTACAGTTAGTGTGATATCCAGAGAGGCAATGGCAGATTAGGAAGTGAAGTGGTGACTAAATAGTTGAGTTTTTAGTCGTTTCTTGAAAATAGCGAGTGTCTCTGCCGTTCTGATGCAGTTAGGGAGTTCATTCCACCAACTGGGCAGATTGAGCGTGAGCGTTCGCGAAAGTGATTTCTTCCCTCTTTGGGATGGAACCACGAGGCGACGTTCATTCACAGAACGCAAGTTTCTGGAGGGCACATAGATCTGCAGAAGTGAGAGCAGATAAGAAGGAGCAAGGCCAGAAGTCGCTTTGTAGGCAAACATCAGAGCTTTGAATTTGATGCAAGCAGCAACTGGCAGCCAGTGCAAACGGACTAGCAGCGGAGTGACATGTGCTCGTTTAGGTTCATTGAAGACCACTCGTGCTGCTGCATTCTGGAGCAGTTGAAGAGGCTTGATAGAGTTAGCTGGAAGCCCAGCTAGTAGTAGAGAGTTGCAAAATGTGTTAATTAAGAGTCTAGTTATTTTGTATAATGTTTTTCATTTTTGATTGTGAACCATAAATAATGCAGAAATACATCTGTAAAATAACAAAAAACGTACTGGCAGTTTATTACAAGGTTTTTAGCGTAATATACAACAACAACCCACCCAATATATAACTTTTTATTTACATTTTTTATTTTTATTTAAATGTTATTCAAAGGCGGCGACACCAAGGCTCCAAAAATACAAATTTATTAAATTAAAAAGGCTGACACAGAGCGTGTAACGTTTCGAGCCATCCGGCTCTTCATCAGACAAATTGTCTGATGACAATTCGAGCCTGGTGGCTCGAAACGTTACACGTCTGTTCTTCCCATTGGTTTTTTATGGATGTCAGTGAGCTTCTATGCAATAAATTACATTTTCAA
Source organism: Danio rerio (assembly GCF_052040795.2). Taxonomy (NCBI): domain Eukaryota; kingdom Metazoa; phylum Chordata; class Actinopteri; order Cypriniformes; family Danionidae; genus Danio; species Danio rerio. Next base: position 44,847,722 of record NC_141022.1, read on the forward strand.
ACAAAAATGACCTTCCAGGATCAGCACAGATGTCAATCCAGGATCATATTGTACTTGGTAAAATCACTCCTACTTTAGTGTCGATAGTGGAACCACACATTATAAAGAGGCCAGATTTGATATGCAATAATACGAAGACCCGAAAGGGACGTGATGGTGGGGATAAAATAGCTGGAAGGAAAAAAAATGGGTGGAGAAAAAAAAACCTATGTGAAAGAAAAAAAAAATACGAGGGTGAAAAAAACAGATAGGGAAACCAAAGCAATCTCACAGCAATTCATAACTTTTTGATTTAGTGGCTAATTTGTTTGAATTCGTACGATGTAATTCGTCCAATTTAGTAAGATTTGCTCATCACCCAATGACGGTTGCGGTTAGGGGTGGGGTTAGGTGCCACGCCTCCTTTTTAAAATCGTACATTTTCATACGACTGAACTCATACGAATTAGCCACTAAACTGACAAAGCGTAAAATACGTTTCCTCGTAAGATCAGGCTGAGGAAAACAAATTTTTCAAAGTTGTTGTAATGTTTTGCAAGGGAATGCAAAGATATTCTGCGTTCCCTCGCAAAATTGTTTTTCAAACACTTTACTTCATACGTCAACTCTCCCGTTTTTGCTGGGATTCTCCCGTATTTTACCATTCTATCCCAAGTAATTGTTGATGAGAGACGACTGCGTCATGTTACAAAAGTTTTAATTAGGCCAGAAATCGAGGGTGTGTGATTTTAAAAAATTAAACTATTTAAATAGCTTATTTCTCTTTCTCTTCAACATTTGGGATCATTTAAGTACAAATAGTAAATATACCGTATACCACGTTAGACCTACCAGTGATTTTTTTTATATTATAATGACATTTTTTTTTTTTTACAAATTGTCCCTTTATTAAAGACTTTTTTAAAAATCCTTATGGGGAAAAATAGCAAAAATCTAAACCAGGACCTCTAAAAAAGTGATTAAAAATGCTGAGAGATCATTGACAACAACTTGCCAGAAACGTCTGCCTGAAATAATCGCCATGAAAGAGGCAGGGGCTTAGTTCATAGCCTTACATGCATAAACACACGCACACTACTAGAGAGCGAGATGGTAATGAGAAGGCGAGACTCAGCAAGTCATCTGTCGGCCAGTAGGAGATTGTGTTCCCCTCCACTGAGTCCTCTCTCCCCTGCCGCCCTCATTTCCTGCTGTTCGCGCACTCATCAGCATTACAGCTCCAAATCCTTAAACACTCCTACAGACCCACATCACCGGCCGGATCTTTTCTTTGGCTTGAATCTGGAGTCTGTGGGCAGGCCGTGATTTTCAGCGATATATCAGTTTGTGCTTCCACACACACAAACAAGTCAGTTTGACATTTGTCTTATTTCCCTTAAGGATGTGGTTGGTGGCTGTTTGGTTGGGCTTCTGTGACAGTACTCAGGCGGAGGCAGATAGAATGACAGTGTGTGTTGATAAATTGTACACAGTGATACGTCTACAAATTCCCGTGACATGTAACATCATTATGGCGCTGCTGAGCTGAGCCAGGCATGTCCATCACCTGGAAGACGCTGAGTGGTGATGTAGCGCCACCTTGTGATTCAAGTTATTTCTACTCATATTTTTTAAAGCACCAGCCAACAAGGATCTTCAGTTCACTGGAAAACCTGTATTTAAGCATCTAATGTTCCTGGTGTGCAAAGCTCGGAAGCTTGATTGAGTTGTAATCTTATGTAAATGTGAGTCAAATTTGTGACATACATAATTATGTAAATCAGATGAGCATGCAGTCTCGGCGGGGAAGCGCATGAACATCTGGAGCTCTTGGCATAATAGCAGTTTGGTTGGTGTTTGTTGTAATGCACCTGCGTAAAGCTTATAAATATACTGTAATGTGACTTTAAGCTGTACCTGTCTCTCCAATTCCAAAACCTAAAATGTTTTTTTTGTTTGTTTTTTATGTATAGCAAGAACTGGAGTGGTTGCCAAAGGTGACACAAATAGGCATGGGTCGGTATATGATTCTGGTATATGATAGCCTCGGATGAAATGGTTTTACGGCAGGGCTCAACAATAAGGACTGCCCGATAGACCCGGGGCCAGTGTGCAAGATGATCAGGACAGTAGACAGGATCATTAATGGCCCAATTAGGCCAGTGCTGCCTTGTCACTAAAGTTTAATCTTATAATATTTTGTAGGCCTATTGTTTTGCTCAAGCCAACATTTTTTTAAAGATAATTTAATTGAATAAACAGGTTTTTACAAAACTTGACAACTGAAATGAGGCTATGAG